>NC_138176.1:145895135-146165135 GCF_964165515.1 Mesoplodon bidens
TTCTTTTCTCTGCATTTTTCCATAGTGAAATCATTTTGTTATTATCCCAAAGCAGTGGCTTGGTAGGAAATATTAGAAAAAACAATCACAAAAACAGCCCTGCCTCCTCTTCCTTTTCTCCAGCAAATGCAACTGGTTTTTTGGGGGTTTTTTGGTTTTGTTTTGGGTTTTTTTTTTTGCGGTACGCGGGCCTCTCACCGTTGTGGCCTCTCCCATTGCGGAGCACAGGCTCCGGACGCGCAGGCTCAGCGGCCATGGCTCACGGGCCCAGCCGCTCCGCGGCATGTGGGATCTTCCCGGACCAGGGCACGAACCCGTGTCCCCTGCATCGGCAGGCGGACTCTCAACCACTGGGCCACCAGGGAAGCCCCAAATGAATTGTTTTAACTTGGAAACTCCAGTTCAGACTGAGTCACCAGTTTGTTTGTGAAAATGCTCCTTCCCTAAGATAGCTCTTACCCTGAGGTATCTTGCAGTATATTATAAAATGGGCCTGCGTTTTATCCTCAAAGGAGCAGAAGGACTGTTGAGATAAAAACTAACTCATGCTCTGGCAGAGAATAAAGCAGGTTGCCAAACACACATGGACTAATGGATCCAAAATGCCACATGGGCCAGGGTGACCTTATTCTGATGCCTACCATTTTCTTTTTCTGAAAACTAAGGCCTGGAATCATTATCATGGAATTCTCCTTTGTTCAATTTCCATGGTTAAATGATTTTCCTTTCACATCATTTCAACCCCATGCATCATCACCAAAAGTATTCCAGTCTGCTATTATGTTCTGTGTTTCCTATTCCAACTAATGCCTTGACCTTTAAGTTCCTCTTGTAATTCTCTGTTCTGCAAAAATTTCAGTGGTGAAATTGGTTCAAGTAGGCTTGGCTATTTGTATTTTGAGTTAAATTAAAACTAGAGTGAATGTTCATAAATAAAAAGAGACAACAAACAGCAGTGTCTAGTTCAACCATAAGACCTGGTAAATTTCAAGACGGGTCATTTTTTTTTTCTTTCACTTTTAATGAACAAAGACAGGAAATCTCAGAAGTAGGTATTTTCTCATACAATAAGGGCCTTTCACAGCAAGTTTTCAGCCAACCCCACAGGAAATCTAGAGCAGGAATGGCCCTTCAGGGCTGTCCCCAGTCAGGGGAAGGGGACGGGGCTTCTATATCAGCATCACGGGATACAGGCTGCCCCCAAAGGGGGAGTGGGGCTCTCTCCCCACCTGATGGCAATTCCCAGAGAGAGACATTAGCCAACAACCTTCCCAGTAGCTAAGGGACTAAGCCCTTCTGTCCTGAAGAGGGGATCTGGGTGATGCAGCACACCATCCAAAGCACAAGGTAACCCCATATAACATGAAATATCTGATTATCCACCTTAAGCTGAAGCAGATTCCATGAGACGTTTTGCCAAAGCTCTTCAAATCCTATTTTGACTGTGGGCACCAACAGCTGCCAAGCATTTTACTCTTTATTGGTTCAAAAATATATATTCACCCCTATTTTCACAAAGTGCAAGAAGAAAGTAAAGAACTGGGTTTTATGTCTCAGGTCAGCTACATCTGTGCCTTAAAGTGACACAAACATTCTAAGACTCCGCTTCTTCACCAATAAAACGCGGATAACCCCATTGACTATATCTTCCTTATCAGATTACTAAAAGAGGCAATGAATGTGAAAGCGCTTGATAAATAATAAAAATGCTATACAGACAGAGCTTCTAATATTTGGCACAGAGCAAGTGCTCAAAAATATATATGCTGAATGAATAAAGGAGTATGATTCTAATTCTCCCACATCCCACCAAGAGCCTGGCTTCCTCCCAGCACATGGCAGGTCTGGTCTCTCAGTCTAGCAGCTTGTGGAAGGAACAGGGAGGACTTGGTGTGAAGTGGAAGGACACGCTCCACCGTGTAACAAACAGCACAGTATGGAGACAAGCATCCTCTTTACCCTGAGGGCACAGGTTTCATCTGGCAAACCAGGAGCCGTCTCCGGAAGCAACTCATATCAGTGCTGAGTCCAAAAAAATAGCTCTTTCTCAATTATGCCTAAACAAAAATTATTTTTATGATAGACATGCTCCAGTGTTCAAGTGGAAAATATTAAACAAGCTCACCCAGAAAGCCAACTTGTTTTGGGGGATCTTGAAAACATTATCGTGTGATGTGGGTCTGCAATTCCTTAGCCACAATTCCAAAATCTAAAGAGCTCTGAAAACCAAGTTTTTCCTGAACTCATATGGTGGCAAAAACTGACCTGAACTAATAGGTTGTGGTCTTTATTTATTCCTCTTAGTGGGTTTCACTGCAGAAATATGAGTGTATTTGATTATGAGGGGCCACCCAGCCCCTGCTGGTGGTGTTATGGAACACACAGTATACATTCTGTAGGCTTCAGATATGGGACTACAGTGGACCTGTAATAATTGCCAAAACTTATTAAGAAGTTGCTACGTATCAGAACCTGTTATAAATGCTTTGCATCTATTATCTCAGTTAATCCTCACAGCACCTTACAAGGTACATCCAAACATCTGTCCTATTTTACAGATGAGAAAATTGAGGCACAGGGAGAGAGAAGAAACTGTCAAGTCACACAGCAAGTAAGTGGTGGGTCTGGGGATTGAAACCTGCCTGAAGCGGTCTGAATCCAGAGCCTGCCTGTTCCCTTTGCAGCAAACTCATCTTGGCAAATCCTACAGGAGTCAGCAACAGGCAAAATTAGTTGCCCCTTAGGAGATACATTGAAAATCTGTGGTGACTGAGGTTTTCAGTAATTGCTACTTGAATTAGGGTGTGTGTGTGTGTGTGTGTGTGTGTACATATATATGGGGAATTTTAAGAAATTGGCTTAAGCAATTGTGG
The DNA here is from genome assembly GCF_964165515.1 of Mesoplodon bidens. NCBI lineage: Eukaryota > Metazoa > Chordata > Mammalia > Artiodactyla > Ziphiidae > Mesoplodon > Mesoplodon bidens. The sequence goes on from NC_138176.1 coordinate 145,898,009, forward strand.
GGACTGGCAAACACAAAATTGTGAAATCTGTAGGACAGGACAGCAGGCTGGAGACATAGGGGATGGCTGATGTTGCAGCTTGAGTCTGAAGACTGTCTGGAGGCAGAGTCCCCTCTTTCCCATGGGACCTTAGTCTTTTTTTCTCTTAAGGCCTTCAACTGATTAGATAAGGCCCACCCACATCAAGGAGGAGGATTTGCTTTACTCAAAGCCTACTGATTTAAATGTTAATCACATTTCTAAAATACCTTCAAAGAGACATCAAGACTGATGCTTCACCAAATATTTGGCTATCATGGCCTAAGCAAGTTGACACATAAAATTAACAGTCAAGCTACTCTTAAAATGATCCATTCTAAACTGGGTCTGTTAATGCTTAACATTATAGTTTTATGTGATTGCAAACTGAGTATTTAAGCAAACAACCCAATGTTGCCCCTGGAGAAAGAGATGCTCCTGGTAACAGGCTCCCTATGACCCACCTCTGAGCAGAAAAGGGTAGAGAGTTGATAAGATACAAGTTGGGTCTCTCATTGTTGACCAGAAAGCTGCCTCCTGCATCTATGGCACTGCATGTGTTAGTAGAGTTTGGCTCACAAGTGACAGAAATCCAACTTGAACCAGATTAAGCAAATAGGGGGTATATTATCAGGGTGCTAGAACCAAAGAAGATAGACAGACTTTCCCCCTTCAATCCTTAAAGTCAAACAATTAGCAGAAATTTCACCAATATCAACCAAACAAGGGGAGGGCAGCTAATGAATGAAGCAGAAGTCTCTGACCTAGCATAGCTCCCAAATATGACCTTTGGCCCCCAACCCCCCTAGCCATACCATCAACCACCCCTGGCCCACCAGATGTAACAGGGAATCAAAAGAATTGTAAACTGCAACTCCTTTATCCTCAATCAGGAGAGAAGTGAATTGAGGGTACACCTTCATATTTTCCCTCTTCTTATCGGGAGGGAATAGAAATGTCTCCCAATAGAAATGGGAGAGAATAGAAAATAGATGGATGAATGAAATAGGAAGAGACACCCAGGGCCCATTTTCTCTGCCAGAAATGAAGGCTTTAGGACTACTCAGTGGATCTAGGACCTGTGCGGGTGGAATAATCTGGAGCTCAGGGACCCCAGCACATGAGAATGTGATCTACCCCAACTAGCTGGGGTAAATTCTCATAACGTACACTTGGCAAAATTAGAATACAAAACAAAGCATGGGTTTTCTGGTGGAGATTTCCCACATCTTCAGCCCCATCTGCCCTCTTTTTTTTTTGTCCACTCCCAAGTCTTAAAAAAAAAAAAAAGGTGGAAAGAAAGCAAAACACCCAGCCTTCAAACAACACAGAATGGGAAATGATAAGGTTTCAGACACAGCAGAAGGAAAGGGTCCAGGGGAATTCATCCACATGACATGAGAGCAGATACCAGTTGGAAAAGCTTCTCAGATTAAGCATAAGTAAAATGAAAAGGGATGACAAGAAAGCTTCGACACACGTTACAGCAAAGGAGGAGGGAGAAACGCGAGGGACGAAGGGAGAAAAGGAGGAAGGAAGAGGGAAGAAAGAAGGAAGGGAGGGATAGTCCAGTGAGGGAGGGGGTTCTGCGGTGCATCCTAACCCGATGCTCACATGGCAGGCTTGACAAAGAGTGGGCAAGACCTTCCTGTCCACCAGAGGGTGGACATTTACAAAGAGACTTCGAAGTTGGGAAGGAATCAGCCTAACAAAGATTGAAGGGAAGATAATTCCAGACGGAGGAACAGCATGTATCAAAGCCCCAAGGAAGGTGTCTTAGTCCGTTCCGCCTGTTATTACAGAATACCATATCTGGGTAGCTTATAAACAACAGAAATTTATTTCTCACAGTTCTGGAGGCCAAAGTCCAAGAGCAAGCTGCTGACAGATTTGGTGTCTAGTGAGAGCCTGCTTCCTGGCTCACAGATGACTGTCTTCTCCCTGTGTCCTCACATGGCAGAAAGGATCAGGGAGCTCTCGAGGGTCCGTTTTTTTTGTTTTTTTTTTTTTTTTTTTTTTTTTGCGGTACGCGGTCCTCTCACCGTTGTGGCCTCTCCCGTTGCGGAGCACAGGCTCCGGACGCGCAGGCTCAGCGGCCATGGCTCACGGGCCCAGCCGCTCCACGGCATGTGGGATCTTCCCAGACCGGGGCACGAACCCGCGTTCCCTGCATCGGCAGGTGGACTCCCAGCCACTGCGCCACCAGGGAAGCCCCTCGAGGGTCCGTTTTAATCTCATTACCTAATCACCTCCCAAAGGCTCCATCTCCTAGTACCATCACAGTGGGGGGTTAGAGTTTCAACATATGAATTTGGAGGGACACAAATATTCAGACTATAGCAGTTCACCTCTGGCCCCCCAAAATTCATGTTCTTCTCACATGAAAATACATTCATTACATCTCAACAGCCCCAAAAGTCTTAACTCGTTCCAGCATCACCTCTAAAGTCTAAAGTTCAAAGTCTCATCTAAATATCATCTAAGTCAGATATGGGTGAGATTTGAGGTATGACTCATCCTGAGGCAAATTACTCTTCATGTGCTAACCTGTGAAACCAAACAAGTTGTGTGCTTCCACCATATAATGGTGGGACAGGCATAGGATAGACATTTTCATTCCAAAAGGGTGAAATAGGAAAGAAGAAAGGGTTAATGAGTCCCAAATAAGTCCAAACTACAAGGCAAACTCCATGAGATCTTAAAGCTCAAGAATAATCCTCTTGGGCTTCCCTGGTGGCGCGGTGGTTGAGAATCTGCCTGCCAATGCAGGGGACACGGGTTCGAGCCCTGGTCTGGGAAGATCCCATATGCCGCGGAGCAACTAGCCCCGTGAGCCACAATTACCGAGCCTGCGCATCTGGAGCCTGTGCTCCGCAACAATAGAGGCCGCGATAGTGAGAGGCCCGCGCACCGCAATGAGAAGTGGCCCCCACTTGCTGCAACTAGACAAAGCCCTCGCACAGAAACGAAGACCCAACACAGCCATAAATAAACAAATAAATAAATTTTTTTTTAAAAAGGCAAAATCCCTTTAAAAAAAAAAAAGAATAATCCTCTTAACTCAATTCTCTGTGCTCCAGGCCCACTGGCACAGAAGTCCCGCCTTTCAAACCCACTGGGGCAGGAGTCCCACCTTCTGGACCCACTGGAGTAGTGATCCTGCCCCTGAAACTTTGTCAGGCAGGGGTTGGGCCTCCCATGTTCAGTATGGCCCTGCCCCCATAGCTTTGGGAAGAGGTCACCTGGCCTGTTGAAAGCAAGGCGATGGTTCCCCCTTTTGAAACCAAGGAAGCAGTCCTAATGATCTCTGAGTTGCCTTTGGGGTCATTTCCCCCTCGTCTTGAAGAATAACACCTGGCTTCTATCGAGAAGGCTGATTAGGTCCGTGGTTCAACACTTACTAATCCAGTGGTCACTTGGCCACACAGTGTTCTTCCCTGAACACGCTTTCTCACTTTTTGTGGTATGGATAGGCTGAGGATTTTCCAAATCTGTAAGCCTAGTTCATTTTTGCTTAACAATTCCATCTTCCACTCATTTCTCTCTTCTGGCATTTACTATCAGCAATCAGGAGGGGTCGAGCCACACCTTCAACACGTTGCTTAGAAACTGCTTCAGCTAAATATCCAATTTCATCACTTTCAAGTTCAGCATTCCACAAAACACTAGAACAGGAACACAATTCTGCCAAGTTCTTTGCCACTTTACAACAAGGATTGCCTTTCCTCCAGTTTCCAATAACACATTCCTCATTTCCATCTGAGGCCTCATCAAAAAGGCCTTTATTGTCCATATTTCTATCAACATTCTGTTCATGACTACTTAGGTATTCTCTAGGAGGATTGATGCTTTCTCTACAGCTCTCCTCTTTTCTTTCTGAATCCTCATCAGAAGCAGATGTATTTCTAGCATGCATCTCCACACTCTTCCAGCCTCTTTCCATTACCCACTTCCAAAGCTTCTTCCACACTTTTAGGTCTCTATTACAACAGCAACCTCTCTCTCAGCACCAATTTCTGTCTTAGTCTGTTTGGGCTGCTATAACAGAATGCCATCATGGTTTACAAACAACAGAAACATATAAACACAGTGGCTTATAAACAACAGAAATTTCTCTCTCACTGTTCTGGAGGCTGGGGAGTCTAAGATCAAGGCACTGGCAGATTCAGTATCTGCAGGTGAGAGCCTGCTTCCTGGTTCAGAAAGAAAGGACGCATGTTGAAGAAAAGTGAAAGGTGATGTGAGTGAGTGAGTGAGGGGAAAGGGGGCATGAAGTGAGGGTGATAAATATGGCAGGAGCTAAACCATGCAGGGCAGGCTTGTGTGGACATGGAATGGCATTCAGCTTTTATTCCAAAAGCAACAGAAAGTCTCTGAATAGTCTTCATCAGAGAAATGGAAGGATGAAATTCACATTGTATAATATCCACTGTGGCTGCTGGGTGGGAAGTGGTTTGGAGAGCTGCAAGAATATAACTGGGAAGATAGGTTCAGAGCAGTGGTCCAGGTGCAGCTAAGTGGTTGCACTTAGCTGATGGCAGTAGAAATGGAGAGATGTTGACTAACTGGAAAAATGCTTTGGAGATAAAGCCCAAAATCTTAGTGATGGATTAGATAGGGAAGGTAAGGGAGACAGAGAAATCAAGAATGACTCCCAGGTTTCTGGGCTGGTAGCTGCAATGGAATGGAGATGAAAGTCACTGGCTCAGGTGTTGGATGGATCAGCTCTTAGAAGTGGAAGTCATCAGTGATGACAAGCATATGGGGTGACTAGAAAGACCGTTGGACAAAAGTCTTCAAGGAGTGAGTAGGAATGGTGGAACTAAGCTGAAAGGGCAGACTCTTTAGCACCTGTCCAGCATCAGTTCCTCTTCACCAACTGCTTCCTTGTTTAGCTACTGCTCCCTAGAGCTCACCTGCTTTTTCCTGCTAAGGGGCTTCTTTTTGATTTCCTCAAGTTTCATGCTCACAGATTGGCTTGAGGAGATGAGGAGGCAGCGGGATAAAGAGAAACATAGGGTGGAAATATCAACCCTGACTCTGGGTATGTGTGGAGGCAGGAAAACTCAAGTGACATTTGAGTCTCCCAATGGAGGCTCCTCGTTAGGGGGTCGTACAAGCCCATTCAGGATGACGACTACTCAGGTAAGGCTGCAAGATCTGCAGATGCCTGGGAGGCAGAAAGGAAGACCGGGACAGGAGACAGAGGGAAGAAGAGGAAATATGCGTTAAATCAGCACCTACGTGCCAGCCTTGTGGGAGGCTCCCCAAGTTGCACTCTGCACAAAGGCACCACATTCAAAGTGTAGATACCATAGATTTGCATATTTATTCTGACAATTTTCTGCTGGACCGTAGTGTTATGGCATGAACTGTGTCCCCTGCAAATGCATATATTGAAGACCTAACCCCCCCGATGTAACTGTATTTGGAGATAGGGTCTTTAGCAAGGTAATTAAAGTTAAATGAAGTCATAAGGATGGAACCCTAATCCAATAGGACCGGTGTCCTTATAAGAGGAGGAAGAGACAGCAGTGATGTGAGCACACAGAGAGGCCACGTGAGGACAGCGTGAGAGGCGGCAGTCTGCAAACCAAGGAGAGAGGTCTCAGGAGAAACCAACCCTGCCGGCACCTTGATCGTGACCTTCCAGGCTCCAGAACTGTGAGAAATAAACCTCTGTTGTTTAAGTCACCCAGCTTGTGGTATTCTGCTACGGCTCTAGAAAATTAGTGTAAGCAGTAAAGTGTTTTGTTCTAATTATCAGTATATTAGGAAGACGTTCTAATAGGCAGAAGTCAAATCACTTGGGGAAGGGGTTGATTTTTGCAGTTCACATAAAGCTGTCATATAGGCCAGCAGTGACCCTGAGACTCACTATGCCAAATGCTTTCTTTTATGTTGTCTCATTTAATCAATACACAACTTTACAAAATAAGAGTGGTAGGATGAAGGAAAAGAGACTCAGAGAAGTTTGGTAACTTGGTAACAGTCAACCACACACTAGTAAGAAGCTGAGCCAAAATTTGTATCTAGACCAGCCTATTCCAAAACTCACCTGTTTCCCACTCTACCACACTGTCTCCCGTTACAGATCCTGGTTTAAAAGAGATGCTACTAACATCAACTGCACTTTTATTCTGCCTCAGACACTCTAGATGTTTCCCATACCATAGTGAAGTAGGTCTGATGAACTCTGTGTTAGAGATAAGGAAACTGAGGCCCAGAGAAGTGAAGTGACTTGTCCAAGGCCACAAAGCTTAGCAAGTTGTACCCTGTCTGCTTACTGCTCCTTTCTCCCCCACTTCACCTCATACTCCAGCACGGAGCATGCCCTCTTCTCAGACGCAGCTTTTCCTAGGCAATCCATAAACATGAAACAGCCTTTCTCCTGCTCAGCATAGTATTCATATCCTTTTAGCACAAACAACATTATCAAAAGTCATTTACAAAGTAAATAAGGTAGCAAATGTCTGATAATGCATTTGTTCCCCAAAAGTAAATAAATGAAGATCAAGTTAGAGTTGAGAAACAGCTGCATTTCATTGAATAAATTTCTAGGTCTTTTTCTTGATGTATGTAGTTTTTATTTGGTTGAATTATGAATTTGACCCTAAAGATTAATTTGGCCCTCTATAAAGAGCATAAGAATTAATATTCAGCCAAGATATGAATCTTTTTTCATTTTGATTTTAGTGGAAATCAATTTGTTAAAATTTGAGTGCAGTTTGTTACTTCTTCACTCCCACTTTTCTGCTCAAGTTGAGGTATTTGGAAATATCTACATAAACACTTTCTGTCAATACTACCAAGATTTATACTGCCAAGTTCCTGTAACTATTATCTCTAAGAGCACTATGAATTATGCTATGTGATGTTAGATTTTATTGAACTTACATAATAGAGAAATGATCAATTAGAAAAAAAACTCACAAGGATTTTTGTCTCCAGCAGCAGTGTGTAGAAATGACTTCTAGGTCATTTGACTGAAGACATACAACCAAAACACCGGATGTAGCCCTCTTCATGTCGCTTAGTTGGTTCAGAGGCATTTCCATGTATTCTTTGACATATTTCCTAGGGTGGTCCCTAAGCAGAATGCTGCTCTGACAATACCACCTAGCCAGAGCATTCGAGTTAGGATTTATTTAGGTCTCCTCTCCCCTTCCCTCCCCTTTCCTCCTCTTTTCTCTCTCTGTTTCCCAGGGCTCCCCCAAAAAAGTACCACGAACGGATTAGTTGAAACAACAGAAATGTATGGTCTCACAGATTTGGAGGCTAGAAGTTGGAAATCAAATTGTTGCCAGGGCCATGGTCCCACTGAAAGTGCTAGAGAAAGACCTGTTCCAGGCCTCTCCCCTCACTTCTGGTGCTTTACCGACAATCATTGGCGGTCCTAGGCCTGTAGACACATCACCCCAATCTCTGCCTTCGTGTTCACATGGAGTTCTCCCTGTTTGCAGACCTGTGTCCGAGTTTTCCTTTCATATAAGGACACCAGTCATATTGGATTAGGGGCCCATCCTACACCAGTATAACCTCATATGAACTAATTACATCTTCAAAGATCCTTTACCCAAATAAGTCACATTCTAAGGTACTAGAGGTTAGGACTTCAACATATGAATTTCAGGCAAAACAACTGAACCCATAATGTTCTCCTACTCCCTCAGTATATAAACATGCTCTACTATCTCCTTTTTTTTTTTTTTTTTTTTTGCGGTACGCGGGCCTCTCACTGCTGTGGCCTCTCCCGTTGCAGAGCACAGGCTCCGGATGCGCACGCTCAGCGGCCATGGCTCATGGGCCCAGCCGCTCCGCGGTATGTGGGATCTTCCCGGACCGGGGCACGAACCCGCGTCCCCTGCATCGGCAGGCGGACTGTCAACTACTGCACCACCAGGGGAGCCCTATCTCCTTTCTTATAAATAAAGCTTAAGAACAATAATAACCCTACTATGACCTGAATTCTTTCTTCCCTTTCACAGCCAGCTTCTCAAAAGAGTCATCTTTCCATTTCTCCAGCCGTAAATTCCTAAGCCCACTTTAATCTGGCCTGGCACCAAATGCTTTGAACGAGGTCGCCAACAACTGCCTAACCTTTAAACGTCTTACTTTTTAATCCTTATCTTGCTAAACCTCTTTGTGGCTTTTAAACCTGTGAATCACATCCTCCTTTGGGAACTGTATCCTTTCTCAGTGTCAACGTCACTAGCCTGAGCTTTTCCTCTTTCCTGCCCCCAGATGCCCTCCACCGAATCCTCTGGAAGCATTCTGGGAACTCTGTTCTTATGTCACCTCTCTTCTCACTGCTCTCCCAGTCACTCACCCATGCTTGTGTCATCATCCACCCCGTGTCCCTTGGTGTCTCAAACCCATGAATCTAGCACACCTCACCCCTCTGAGTTCTAGAACATCCCAACGACTGTACTTTCCACCTCTTTCTTGTGTCCCAAGTCACCTAAAATTCAACATATCCAAATAGAAATCTTCCTCCTTCATGACCTCTACATTGAAGAGTGGCACCACCATGGAGCCAGGTGTCCTGGTCAGAAGTCTGGGAGTCGCCCTGCCTTTTGTGAACCACTCCCACTCCCAATCAGAAATTCACATAGAAGTCTTAGCACGCCTTCCCAGTAAAGGCCTTGAAAATGTCATGCACAATTCACTACAGGGCTTAGAAAGCATCCCCTGGGAGCCTGAAATTTGGATTCTTCTCACAAAGACAACAATAAATTGGAAATGCTCAAGGCCACTCAGGGGAGTAGAATGTGCCTTTTAGAATCCTCTATGTGCCCCTCCCCACCCCCGGCTCCTGCACCCCTGAGCCTTACACCGGGGCCCAGGGCCGACCCCTCTATTAAAGCCCAGTTAGCACAGTACTTAGGGCCATGATGCTTTCAGGAGCCCAGAAAATTGTTTTAAAGTCTTTTAAAATCAGAAGAAAAAAATGAATATAATCTACCCTGGATTATATTCCCCTACATATCAACCCAATTCTAAAATACAATTTTTGATTTTTTTTACGGAAGAAGGGGTCCATAAAAGCAAAAGCACTTAGGGGATAAAGCAGCCTGCCTAAGTCTGCCTCCCCTCTCTGACTACTTTGTCAAGGACCCTTCTCTCAGCTACAAAGGAAAAGATACATAAATTACTTCACACTGCAACATGAAAGATTGATAATTTAACTGGTAGCCATCCAAGGAGCATTTGCTCAAAATCTGTCTGAAGCCAAAGAGAAGGAACTTTTTTTTTTTAATATTTAATCTTTTCTCCTTTAAGTGTGGAGAAAATACATGAGTATTGTAGACATTTCAGAGAACTCACAAAAGTTTAAAGATAGAAACAAAAATCACCTAAAATGCCAGAGATAATCACTATTAACAATTTGATATATTTTCTTCCAGTATCCCTGTGGAGAAAATTAATCAAATTGAGATCTTTTTTTACATATAATTTTGTCATGAGCAATTTCTTATAGCATTCAATATTTATGATCTTTAATGCCATAATAAATATTTTGTACAAATTTTTGTCCACATTTCTAATTATTTCCTTAGGATAAATACTTTGAGTGAAATTAATGGGTTGAAAGCTATAAACATTTAAAAAATTTTTGATGCACACTGCCAAATTTTTCACCAGAAATATTATATAATGCTCTTATCCATGGTGTCAATTTTCCTATACCCCAGAAAAGACTAAATATTATGCTTTGTAATCTCTGAGAGTCTGATAAGCAAAAAAAAAAAAAAAAATCTTCATTTCAACATACATCTATTTGATTACTTGTGACATTAAAAGTATTTTCTTAAGCACTTACTAAACACTTGTTTTTTCAGAGTAATTTCTGTTCATTATGTTCATCATTCTGTTAAACTATGATATTGGGGTAATGATCTTTTCTACTTATAAGGCCTTCCTATATAATAAAGGTACTAACTTTTATACAATTGCATATTTTGGTCCAAGTTTACATGTCTTTCAGTTGGGTATTATATTTTCAATCATATACAAGTTCTTAATTAAAATTTAATAAAATCGATCAACCTGTTCCTGTTTCTACTTCAGAGTTATGCTTTAAAAGCCCTTTACCATCTTAAGATATTTATTTTCTTTCTAATATTTTACGGAGTTTTGTTTTTACATTAAAATCTCCTCCAAATGGAATTTATTTTGATGTAAGCAATGAGAAAATACTTTGTCATTTTTTTTCCTAAGGAATTAGAAAATGATAGAAAAAAATATTTTTTGAAAAATCCATCCAGTCACTTCCTGATTGATTCTGATTTCCTTTACCCAACTGGAAGTAAATCTGATTCTTGACCTTCCAGTTTGATGTGTTATCTGCTGCCTAACTCCTGGCCAAGCACTGTTTTATTATTTGTAACCTTACAATACATTTTCAAATTACTGGGCTAAGTCCCCACTTTTTATCCTACTTCTTGTAATTTTGTTGGTTGCCCTAGTACTCTTTTTCTTTAAGACGAAGGGAAAGCCACAGAGAGAGAGAGAAAGAGACAGAGACAGACAGCAGAGACAGAGAAGGCAGAGAGAGGACACTGAAGACAACTGACCCTGGGGCTATGTTAGTCCCTTCTCAGACTGATTCCTCCATCTGAAGAACTTCAGCTTCCATCAACATTTAATGAACACATTGTGACCTAAGTGCATTCACACAATTATGTCTGTTCCTTCCCCTTTAGTGTTAATATCTAACTTTTAATCCATTTCCATTTTTATTACACATTAACATCCAAAGACTATAGACTAGGCATTTATGTTTGCAGGACCATGGAATAACTTTATTAGAGCAATGAACATCCTAAGGACTGATATTCCTAGATGTCTTGATTCCTTGAGGAGAAAGATTTTAAGAAACATATCTCAATATCAGGGATTCACATCCAGCGACACACTTTGCTGGCAAGAACCATTAGCATTATTTTATGGATATCAAAGTTCTGAGGTTTTATTATGTACTTTTTAAAAATCTATTTCAAATTTCATTTTCCATCCCCAAAAGAACCCCAAAATGCTGATATGTTAAGGTTCCATAACCCAGAGCATTAGAAACAGCATTTATGTGGTCACTGGACCATGGGCTCAAGTAAAGATATGTTTTCGCAAATGCACGGAGGATGTGAAATTTCTCTGCCACCTAGATCTAGACCCCATCTAGAGTATTCCAGACAAACCACCTTTCCCTTCCTGGGAGAATGGTTCCCTGCAACAGCAGGAGGGCCGGCCGTGAGGCTGACAGATCCACCTCCCAAGCTCAGCTCTACCACCCCTTTGTTTCATGACTCGGGGTCACTCGCTTTACTTTCTGTGATTCAGTTTCCTTATCTGTGGAGGTAAAATAATGCCCGGTTCTGGGTGGTTATCGGGATTAAAACATTTAATGCACTCAAAATGTTCAACACAGAGGCTAGCAGAGAGCAGGCTTCCTTTAAAATAATGACGTACTTTTATTGAGGTTTTGAGTTTTAAAGAATTTAGGTCTTTTTAAATCAATCGCATTAAAAACACAGACCCGGGCCTCCCTGGTGGCGCAGTGGTTGGGAGTCCGCCTGCCGATGCAGGGGATACGGGTTCGTGCCCCGGTCTGGGAGGATCCCATATGCCGCGGAGCGGCTGGGCCCGTGAGCCATGGCCGCTGGGCCTGCGCGTCCGGAGCCTGTGCTCCGCAGCGGGAGAGGCCACAGCAGTGAGAGGCCCACATACCGCAAAAAGAAAAAAAAAAAAAAAAAAAAAAAAAAAAAAAAAAAAACACAGACCCTATCATATTATTGTCACTCAGTAAATGTCAGGCAACAACTTAATAACACCTCTCTGAGATAATGAATTTTAAAATTCATGAAAATAAATCAATTTAAAATACCAATTTTTAAAAATTCAAACATTAGATTTTTTCCATTCATCAGTGTAATACAAAGGGAAAGAAGCAAAAATGAAAAGTTCTATTTAAAATGTTGTAAATATACAGCATATGTTTTTAAACCTCAGTTTTGCACTGCACAGGGAATCCCTGTCTTGACTACACATGTGTTCTTAAAGATGGATGTGAAGGAGCCACTCGTTTTGAACAGACTTCTATTCCCACCCTACTAAAAAGTATTATAAATACCCTATATAATCCTCACTTTTAATTTTGCTCTCTTCCTTTGTAGTTAACACAAAGGAACAATTCTACTGCTTTAAATGTAGATGGTCCAGCTGAGGTTCAGATTGACCACCCCTGTCTTCATAGTAGGTTCCATCTTTGTCTTCTCAATAGAGTAAAATTTATGAGATACTCATTTCCTACTACTTTAATTTTTCTACTTGCCCCCCTTTTTAAAAAATATCACTGGCAATATAAAACAATAATTTTTGGAAGCTTTTGAAACAATGAGAACCTTTCTTTAAAAAAAAAAAATCTACCCAGAAGCCAAATATGTGAAATAGATCAAAGCGAGGTTGCCCTGGTTAGAGAGAGGCGGGAGACCTGGAGCCCTTCTAGGAACAACCACTCCCAGCCCGACAACAAAAGTCTCTGCCACCCCCAGGATCCCTTGAATAGAACCTAAGTGGAATCATGTCAGACCTTGCTCAAGACCCTCCAAAGGCTGCCCATCACACAGAGGTTAAAACCTGAAGTCCAGGGCTTCCCTGGTGGCGCAGTGGTTGAGAGTCCGCCTGCCGATGCAGGGGACACGGGTTCGTGCCCCGGTCCGGTAAGATCTCACATGCCGCGGAGCGGCTGGGCCCGTGAGCCATGGCCGCTGAGCGTGAGCGTCCAGAGCCTGTGCTCCGCAACTGGGAGAGGCCACAACAGTGAGAGGCCCGCGTACTGCAAAAAAAAAAACCCCAAAAAAACCTGAAGTCCATACCTCACCCAGCTTGTTCTGGCCTCTGACTACCTCTCAGACTTCTATGTCCTAACACATCTTCCCTCCCACCCACCACCGCCTTGATGCCCCATTCCACTCCCACTACTGTGCTTACTATTCCTTGAAAAAGTGAAACATACTCGTTCCTCAGCTCCTTTGCATTTGCTGTTCCCTCTGTGCAAAATGCTCTTCCCCCACAAAACCACGTGGTTTCTTCCCTTATTTCTTTCAGGTCTCTGCTAAAATGTTATCATCTCAGAGAGATCTTCTTGGCTGCCCTGTACCAAGCAGTACACCTCTGCCCCCGTCACTCTCTATCCCCTACCATTTTTTCTTCTTAGCACTTATATTATTGACATATTTCTCTATTTATGTATATATTTATTCAATGACTGCACCTCTCAATTAAATGTGAGCTCATTAGGATAAAAAATTTGTTTTGTTCACCACCAGCACATAAAACAGCACCTGACACATAGGAGGTGCTCAATAAACATGTGCTGATTAAATGAATGAATGAGACACCTATGCATGGTTCATGAGGTAGTTTTAAACTGGGATGTGTAAGTCAATACTATTCTATAGACAAATATGGGAACTTTGTCAAAACTGGCATAAAAAAGCGACACTGAAGGTATCACTTACATAACACCCAAGAGTACAAGTTGCTTAGACATCCAAATTTTGTGTCTTGGGCTTATATTCAGAAGAAACAGAGATGGGTTTGTAAATGGTGGAAATGAATCTCATGAATGCAGATTATTTTTTTTTACTCACAAGCCTCAGAAACTATCAAAAAGCAAAGGCTGGGACTTCCCTGGTGACGCAGTGGTTAAGAATCCGCCTGCCAATGCAGGGGACATGGGTTCCAGCCCTGGTCCGGGAAGATCCCACATGCCGTGGACCAAGTAAGCCCGTGCACCACTACTACTGAGCCTGCGCTCTAGAGCCCATGTGCCACAACTACTGAAGCCTGTGTACCTAGAGCCCGTGCTCTGCAATAAGAGAAGCCACCGCAATGAGAAGCCCACGCACCACAACGAAGAGTAGCCCCCGCTCGCCGCAACTAGAGAAAGCTGCGCGCAGCAGAGAAGACTCAATGCAGCCAAAAATAAAAAAATAAAATAAAATAAAGCAAAATAAATTAAAAAAAGCAAAGGCTACTGCTGAATGTTTCTTCCTGGCATCTACCAAGGTTGTGGCCCATGATTCATGAAAAACCCACCAGGTCCAAAGGCTCCACACAAAGGGGGATCCCTGGCTTCTTGCTTCTACCTCACCCTCTTCCAAAAAGGCCATGTCAGTTCCCAGAAACAGTTTATACCCATGTACAGAGCATTAAATGTGCTTATCATCAAGCCGCATCACCGCGGTCTGATATCCAAGGTCTCCATGCTGAAATTCTTGCTGCACCTTCCTTATGCAATATCTTTTTTTTCTTCATTTGTATGTCAGATCCAGAGATTCCCTTATATGTACATTTAGGGACTTTCCATGGGCTGATCCAGCCAACCAAAGCACAAAGCTGATGACCACTTTAAGAAACATACCACAAAATTCCATGGCTTAAGCAAAGGACTAGATTCTGGAAATGATTTTCTCTGGGGGGTTGGGGAATGCGTGCAGCACAGCTTGTGGGATTTTAGTTCCCCAACCAGGGATTGAACTCGGGCCCTCGGCAGTGAGAGTCCTAACCACTGGACTGCCAGGGAATTCCCTGGAAATTATTTAAATAAACAAAACTAGACCCAAAAATTGCTCAACCAAAGAGTCCTGGAATTCTCATTAATATTTACTTAACACAGGTTTTACCAGAGCAGGAAGCAGGTGCAAAGAAAATGTGTCCCGAGTCACTGGGAATAAGATGGGTTATTTTGGACATTACTACAACCCATGTTTAAATTGAAGCTAATATGCTGCAGTCAGCCACTTTGCTAGTGATGATTTAATGTTTTACATATTTTATAGATTCCTGAAAACTTGATCTTAAGAAATTTTTTGTTTTTGATTTTTTTTCCCTCAGCCTGGAAAATTGTTCTCATCTTTACTCTTATGTAACTCTGACCCATGTTTCAGGTCTCAGATTCCCTCTCTGTCAGTCCTCGGGGGGCTGTCCCAGAACCCCTTTCCCACAACCCAGGACGCTGTCCCACTAACCCCTCCCCATACAATCTCAGTTAACCTGGGCTTTTCCTTTAATAGTCTTAACTCATCTGTAATCAGTGTGCACTTACCTGTGTACTATCTATCTGCCTCCTTACTGGACCACAGGTGAGCTCCAGGTGGGCAGGAGCCATGTTTGTATCACTCACTGTTGTCTCCCCAACATCTAGCACGGAGTAAGTGCTCAATGGATCTGGTGAATAAAGGAATGAATGGAACACAATGTGAACTATGTGCTGACACTACCATGGATATTTGCAATAGTCAGCTTCATTGGGGTAACATGTTCTCCTACACAAGAAAAAAGTAGCAATCCTTAGAGCAAGATGGGCATCATTTTCTCAAGGCTCTCATTCCCAAAACCTCCCCAATGGGATAATTCAAATCCTTGCAAGCACCTACAGCATCAAGAAGCTCGTGGAATCTCGGGCTTGAGTTCTGATTAAAAGTTGACCTTAAGATTTTTGAAACATTGGTAGGAATGGTAGAAGTCAAGTCAACCATCACTCCAAAGCTTCAAGCAGACAGTAAACAAACAGCAACCAAAACAAAAAACCCAAGCAGTGCTTTTCAATGCCCAGAGGACCAAATGCAGCAATATCCTTGGCACCGGGTCGTTCCTCCACTTCTCAGCAGTGAGAACTCTAGAGGACTGGCAGCCTTGGGAGCATCAGGAAGCAGCAGCCCCCAGTGGACACCATCTGCACTGATGATAATGCTGAGAGTCCTCCAAGAGATGTCTTTGGCATTGCATATCAACTGAGAAGAGCCAAAGCAAGAGAAAAAGAATATGGTGGACACCAAATGGTGTCTATAGCTGACATTCAAGTTGTGGGGCTCACCTGTGAGGACTCCAAGAAATATCAGTTAGGTGAGGTGGTCTCTGCAGTGCAAGTGAAGGTAAGAACAGGGAATCTAAACTGATGCTATTGTTCATTTGTAACTGTAAGATGGTATGCTTGATAACCTTGGACAATACCGTTATACATTAGGCTTTAGGAGAAGGAAATGAAAGGAAAGCTCAGAACATTGTCTGACATGGAGTGAGGAGAGCCTAGCATTAACAAAAAAAAAAAAAAAAAAAAAACTCTCCTTGGAGAGAGAGAGGCAGCATTAATTAGAACTGCCACTATGGGCTGCAAGTGGAAGGAACGGATTGGTGAATGCCAAGGCAGCAAGTAAACACAGCATGACAATGATGCCCAGAATGTCATAGGCTTGGAAGCTTTCCTAATCCTTGTTTAATCTCCAGGGAGATTTTTTTTTCATAGAAATGCATCTTTAATTTCATAACGAAAATCAAAAGGCAAACAGATTTGATTTTATAGCCAACTTACAAAAAGATATCTATTCCATTAATGAGTGGACATCTGTATTTATTTTTTAAAGTGGGGGAAGGGTTTCTAGGTGATGATCATTTAGCCTCTGAGGAAACTGCCTTCAACTCATTCATTCAAACAAATATTTATCGAGCCAGGCAGTGTTCTAGGTGCTGGAGATACCGCAATGTACAACACTCTCTGTCTCCATAGAGTTTCCTTTCTAGTGAGGGGAGGTACACCACAAACGAAGGTAGCAAGCAGAAAAAAGTAGTTATAAAGTCTGGAGAGGAAGCAGGCAGGTCAGTGAGTGCGCGGGCAGGGTGGGGATGGTCTCAGTGAGAAGTGAGGTTTTGCTCTCACTCAGGGCCCGCTTACTCACATGGAGAATTTGATCAAAGACTTTAAAAAGCTGAAGCAGCAAGCCGTGTGGATGTGCGGGGAAGAGAATGCTGGCAGAGGGAACAGCCGGCGCTGAATTGGGGCAGCTCCTCAAGTGCCCCAGCAACAGCAAGGCTGGTGTGGATGGAGTGCGGTGAGCACAGGAGGGTGGGGACAGAGAGGGGGAACAAGAGGGACAAGCGGGTAGATAATAAGGGTCTTGGCAGGCATGGTGTGGGCTTTGGCCTGAGTGAGAGGGGAAACCGCTCTGGATCTGAGCAGAGCGGTGACGTGACCCGACCTCCCTTTAAAAAACATCCCTCTGGCGGCAGCAGTACAGGCACTGGGTATATTTGACCTGAAGTTCCCCAAAAAGATGAAGATGAGCTTCCAGAGTTCCGACCTGTCCACCAATTCAACTTCAATATTCCCACTGAGACGTTCGAAACTGGGTTGAGAGGTCATTTTGCAAAGATGCAGAAAACAGCCATTCCGTCTTTTTAAACATACTACAGAGAAGCAGAGGGTAGTACGGGAAGGAGTATAGAGTTGCCTCTCCACAGGAAGTCAGGTTCTACATGTGTCTGAGTCTACAGCCTCTGGCCATACTCAGAACTCAGTTTTGGCCCAGGCAAGTGTTTGGGGGTACAGTGACCAAGGGGAACCTGAGGGGAGAAGAAAGGAAAAAACAAAAAGACTGCATGTGACCCAAATCCTAAAATTCAGTCTTGATGAAAGAACCAGGGATTACTGCCCCAGACTGAAGTATGCCCTATCTACCAGGACCTAAGCACTTACTCTGATGTTTGAGCGTTACCTTTGGTCCTAGAAATTACAGGACAGTCATGGTTCCACATATTGTATCCCACTGGCTCCACAAATCATTAAAATGTTCCTGAAGATCTTCCACAAGGCTACAAACAGAAAGCATCAAGGGTCTCTGTCACAGAGAGAAGAAAGAGAAGGGAAGGCTGGAGGAAGAGAGATTCTTCCAAGGGGAACTAACCCTCAGGAGTGATGAGGAAGGGGACAGAGGGAGGTCCAGGCAGGGCATAGTGGTTGAGTCCTGCGCTGGGACCACTATACATTCCTATGTTCCTGGGTTCCCAGTCCTGATTAAATGAGATAATGTGCATATACCCAGGCACTTAAAAAAACCAATTGTCTTCCCTCTCTTCCTGAGTCATCCTATCACCTTTTAGCAAAGCAGGAGGAGAAAAGCAGGCTTTAGACAAGTTGTCTGACATGATTCCATTTTTGCTAAGCATACACACAAACGCAATGCACGTACTAACAAAGACCATCTGGAAGAATGTAAGTCAAGTGTTTACAGTCACTCTCTGGATAGTGGTATTACAGGTGATATTTTTGTTGTTCATCTGTATTTTTTCCTTTTTCACAGTGAATATAGATTGCTCGTACTTTTTTTTAAGAGGCAGAGAAGTATGTTTTATATTGTAGAAAGGTTCCAATACAAATGGTTCACATGAAAAAGAAAGTACCTGAAAAGCTAATGTTTTGTCATCTAAATCCTGAATCACAGTCCCGGAAGCTCGGTTCGGGTTTTGGAATATACGACCAGACCATCACCCAACCCATAAACAGACCGGTTTGAGGATGGCATGGATGTTGGTGATCAGAGTATGTTTTCGGCATCTCCCTAAGCTAACGTACCATATACATCCTACTGTTTGACTATAAGCTTGCCAGTAAAACCACTTCAATTCAAGTGACCGGATCTTTGGAGAGCCTTCACTGCTAGGGAAAGGACTGCTTGCTATCCTTGTCAATCTAGCAGGATATGGAAAAGGCTAAGGACCAGTGATTGCTGCATTTTGCTTTCCATTTTCCCCTTTTTTCTAACCAGGAGTTTTAACTGCATTTATCTTCTTTTACCTCCACTGTTATCTGCTGGATATTTGGAGATGGTTAGTCACAGGCTGCCAGACCATAAAGAGCCACGCTTGAACTTGACCTAGAGGAAAAGGCATTGCCCAGAAATGCTACCCTTGGAGGTAGATGTAATAACTGGATGTGACAATAGGTTGTTTCTCTCAGGAGAGTATGTGAGTGTGTTTTGATTGAACATGGGTACAGTTATGATAAATGAATACATTCTCGTGATTGTAAGATATGCATGTCAGACTGCCAAGGGATGGACTGTCCTGGACTCCAACAACAACTACTGCATCCCTCTTCTCCTGGGAACTCACTCTCTGCCCTGGCTACAGTAGTCAGCATCAGACCCAGGCCAACCAATCATAATATCCATCCACAGAGATTGGCTGGTCTAGGGGTGGGCCTATGTCCCAAAGTAGAGGGAATCTGCTTCCTTGCCTGGGATTTACATACAAGCACTGGATGAAAGGAGCTCCCTTTGCATGGGTACTAGGCTGAGGCTAAGGGTGGCTGTGTGCTCTGACATGTGGACAGGATAGACCTTCAATAGGAGAGAGTAAGGGTGACTCACCAAGAAGCCAAGACAAGCAGGGATGAGGAGCGGATGAGGAGGGAGGAGTTCTGCCAGCACCGACACTTTGGTGCCAGTGACTACAGCCTTGACTGCTGCATTGAATCTGTTACCCCCGTAACCTTACCAGCTATGTCAGTGGATAGAGCCCTTCCCTCCTTCAGCTGGCCTAAGTTGAATTTATTGATGACACTTCAACCCAAGGACTCAGCTACAATAACTACTATCAAAGAGGCACTGGATCCAAACCCACATTTCTTTGTCATGAAAGAAACCTAACTAGTTTATTTTTCATTCAAATCCATGCTGATGTTCCATAGTTTCCTGTTCTTAGGCTACCTTCAATTGGTATTAAAAGGCCTCAGGATTACAATGAGATATCAAATAAAGAACATAAATATTTTGTCTTCCGGACACCCATTTCAACATTTCTCACAGCAACAATGTGGTTAAGATAGACTTATGTTTCCTCTGTGGAATTCCCTGGCAACTGAGCATAAATAAAGAAATCAGCCATGGGAAGGGGGCCCTGGATCATGGGGTAAGCAGGGTGGGGAGGGATAGAATTCAAGGCTCAGATAAGAACAGTGTTTCCTGCACTACCTCAAAGACCCATCACCTTGCAGGAGTGCAACCTTGACAAATATGCAGAGAGTAGTCTCTCACCATAGGAATTACCAAAGAAGCTAAAAACAGAAACATGAACTGCATAATCTCTAACCTCAGGGGGCAACAAAAACAGTGAATTGCTGTGTCAATCTCATTTCCTTGTTAGGCATATTATCATAAGTACAGGCCTTTCGTACTGAACGCCACACTTCACTAACATTTACCCGGCTCCGGCTTCTGAAATATTGAATTCCATAGTAATTTTATTTTTTGCTTTTGATCTTTACTGTTTTGCTCATTTATCCATAAACATGAGCTACTGAACTGAGTTGAAATTAAAGAGCTGAGGTTAAAACCTGAGGCCATCCAGATAGGACCAAACGAGTAGTCCAAGAAGGACCTCACCATTGAAGTGAATAACGATAATAAATTTAAAGTGTCTATCTTTGCATACCTCCACTAAGATTACTTGATGATGATCCATGTCTTGATTTCTCATGATGCTCTGGTTAGGGAAGGGAAGAGATTTCTACAACATGAAGTTTCCCGGGTGTGGACGGTAAGAGGCGTGCTCATAAAGTGAATTTTGTAAATCCTCCCCTTTTGTCAAAACAGTCTCTTACAGGATGGTTCTGTGAAGGGAAATTGCTAGAACCACTCTGCAAAGCAATACTTCGTATCACTTGACTAATTTTAAAAGTAGCTCATTCAACCAATTTTGGCAACTGAACTATTTTCTGAAATCCGGAATAGCAAAATCTTGAGAGCAAGACAGAGGCAAAATGGGAGACTGTTAAAAACAAGTCACAGTGCGTTGTAGGTGGCTTCCGTTTACTGAAACATTACCAATGGGGAGAAGAGGAGAGAACGGATGCATCTGAGCCGCTGGCCACTCACCACTGCTGACCTCAGGCCTGGGGCAGCTGGCAAACACCATCTCCCTGACCTGCCCACCCAGCAGAGCAGTGAGTGTAGTGTGACCATCCTGGTTTCACCATCCAGGACAATGGGACTCACAGGCATGCCCAATCTGCCTGCAGTCACACAACTTGCCCGTGTCTCAGAGCCAGTAAGTGGTGGAGCCTAAGTGTGGGTTCGGGACTGCTGGTTCCAAGGTCTGTGCTCTTCACGGGGCTTGGGGAGAGGCCAGCAGAGGAGCGTAAACTTCACAGCTCCCTCTCCGGGGCAGTTGTTCCTTTGGGATTAAGATACACCCAAAAGACTTCACTTGACTATATCCAGTGATGATACAGACAATGATAAGAGCTAATCTTTACCGAGTGTTTTCTGTGTGCCAGGCTCTGTTTATGTGCCACGTATTAATTCCTTTCATCCTCAGAACAATGCTGCCAAGCGGACACTATTATTATCCCCATTTTATAGATGGACAAACCAAGGCACTGAGGGTTAAGTAACTGGTGCAAGAACTCACAGCTGGTAAGTGGAAGAGCCAACATAAAACCCAAGGCACTGGCTCCAGAGCTCATCATACCCCTAACTTCTATTCTATGCTCTCTACTTCTCAGACACACAGATAATAGATGGTTAGCACGGCCCACAACTTTGAAATTCTGCATTGTACCACCCAAACTTTTACTCAGAACAACACTCATGCTACCCTTCTACTAGCAAAAATGAGATACCTGGGGCATGGAGAAGCTTACAAGTTTCTAGAAAAAAAATAGGATCTCTTTCAATTTTACTCCATAGAAAAACAAATCTATATACTTGAAACCATATAGGTGTTCTTGGAAATCTGAAACACCTATGATAGTTTCAACAGGCTGAAAAACACATGCCCCCCAGGTTCAAGATGGAGGTGGGGGTCACACCCATGGGTCTGTTTCTTATCTTCCAAATTCATGGATGACCTTTCTTGGGAAGCCTGGAGTCCCAATGGGAGAGAAAAGCAAAACAAAACCACTAGGTTCTTTCTTTAAAGAGAAAGTAACCTAAGTAACAGCTGTTGTCATGCATGTTACAGAAAATGCATTACCTCCTTTACAGAGCAGAGTGTGCCGACAGCAAGTCAAGTCATTGTTTGCACAGATGTATCTGTCCATGAACAAACAAGTCCAGATCAATCCTCCTAAATTTCACTAACTAGAAAAGAGAGACAGCTAGGCATAAAACCATTTGACTCTCACTTTTGACATTCATGATTGTCTTCCCTTGTCATTTCATTTTTTCCTTGAATTTCCAAAGAAGGCTTTTTCCTTGATTTAGGAGCATTCTTATCCCACAGAAATGGCTTTTATGAAAGGTTGAAAGAGGAGCAATTAATTCACTCTCAAAGATGCAGTAGAGAGCAGTTGCTTTTGTCTACCTGCATCCCTTCCTCAGGGAACCACTTCCCCACGTGCAGTACCCAGGCCTAGCCCATACTGGAACCCTCTCTCCCAAACAATGAAGACTGGTCCAAGGATGGCGTGTGCCCAGCTGTCTTTCTGTTGTGGATTTTAAGCTGAGAAGATGACACTTTGTGTCTGCTGGAGGCCACCTATCATGCAACATGGAGAGATAAGAGTTTGATGGAGAGAGAAAATTCGAGAATCAGTGAGCCCCTTTTTCTAATCTCAAAGACTCTAATTCCTGCAGTCCTTTCACCTTTCCTGTAAGACATTTTAGCATGCTTCTGAGTTGAATGAGCCAGCAAACTTCCCTTTGTGCTTAATCTGGTTTGAGTTGGATTTCTGTCTCTTGCAACCAAAAGAGTCATAATATAAAAGACTAAAAGTTTAAATCGCTGCCTTGACCTCTCACAGAAGGTGCCTGTCTGAGCTGAATGTATTTTCCCCTCTTACAAAGGACTGAGTTTCTTTCATACCCAATAAACCTGTTGTCTTGCTAGTCTCAATCCTCTTCTGCATTCAATCCATTTCTTCCTTTTTTTTTTTTAAGTTATTTTATTTACTTTTGGCTGCATTGGTTCCCCGCCGCTGTGCGGGCCCTCTCCAGTTGCAGCAAGGGGGGGCCACCCTTGGCCGCCGTGCGCAGGCCTCTCACCGCGGTGGCCTCCCTCGCTGCAGAGTACGGGCTCCAGGCGCGCGGGCCCCAGCAGCTGTGGCACATGGGCTCAGCAGTTGTGGCTCGCAGGCTAGAGGAGTGCAGGCTCAGTAGTTGTGGTGCATGGGCTCAGCCGCTCCGCGGCACGTGGGATCCTCCCGGACCAGGGCTCAAACCCGTGTCCCCTGCACTGGCAGGCGGACTCCCAACCACCAAGCCACCAGGGAAGCCCTCTTCCCTTTTTTAATCCCTGCTTAGCCCGAACTCCAGGCCAATGCGATTGCTCTCTAACTGTAGCCACTTATCTATGCTGGGGGAGACAGGGAGATACCCTGTTTTCTCATTAACAGCAAAATGCTCAAGCATCTCCCAGTGTATACTGGTCTTCCACATGGCTACCTTGATACCATGATGTGTTTATTCTAGGGACACTGCCATTGCTTCAGTCAGTGGGTCTCAGGATAGCTGTATATTCAAATCATCCAAAGAGATTCTTAAACCACCAAGGCCAAGGTTCTGTTTTATTTGGTCTGGGGAAGGATCTGGGCAACAGTACCTCTGAAAATTCTCCCAGCAAAGTTTAGTGAGCCAACATTAAGACCGACTGACTAAAAATATATTTATACATGCTTTTAATAATTTTTATGTTTAATTAAACTTGTTTTCTGACCATGCTTTTGGGGGTTGGGTTGGAGAAGGCATGGAGGCATTAGCCCTGTGTAACTCTCCTTCAGCATTTCCAGGGTTGTGCTTGAATTCATTAAATTCAAAGAGCATGATAGGAATGATCAAAGGTCCCTGCTCTTGGGCTTCCCTGGTGGCGCAGTGGTTGAGAGTCCGCCTGCCGATGCAGGGGACACGGGTTCGTGCCCCTATCCCGGAAGATCCCACATGCCGCGCAGCGGCTGGGCCCGCGAGCCATGGCCGCGAAGCCTGTGTGTCCGGAGCCTGTGCTCCGCAACGGGAGAGGCCACAGCAGTGAGAGGCCCGCGTACAGCAAAAAAAAAAAAAAAAAAAAAGGTCCCTGCTCTTAACGTCACTTACACATTGGCCCTGTGATCTGTAACCTCATGGGAAGCCACTGTTTGTGCCCAAGTGTGCATATCTATTGTGTGCAAATAAGTCTTCTATCAATGTATATTAAATCATACAAGTTCTGGTAGACTTGTTTTTAAAAAATCAAACACTTGACCTTTCTGCCATAAGTCATTTTTGTTACTAGAGACTATCATATAATCTACCTATATGGTATATGTATTAGTTTGCTAGGGTTGAGGTAAGAAAGTACCACAAACAGAAATTTGAACACAGAGACAGGCACACAGGGAGAATGCCATGGGAAGATGAAGGCAGAGATGGAGGTGATGTTTCTACAAGCCAAGGAACACCAGAGATTGCCAGCAAGCCAACCACCAGAAGTTAGGTGAGAGTATGGACCAGATTCTTCCTCACTGCCCTCAGAAGGAAACCAATCTGGCTTGATCTCAGACTTCCAACCTCCAAAATTGTGAGACAATGAATTTCTGTGGTTAAAGCCACTTAATTTGTGCTACTTTGTTATGACAGCCCTAGGAAACTAATATAGTCCCTTACAGAAAAGCAAAGTCTATGATTCTGTAATCATTCACCTTTGAAGCTGTTGGGGAGAGGGGGGACCTAGAAGTCTGACTAACCTGAAAACAATAAGTTAAAGGTTTATTGTTGATCTTCATACAACATATAATGTTTATTACCAGCTGCTTTTTGAAGACAAAAGAAGAGGGGGGGAAAATAAAACTTTCCTGTTTCCTAGCCTAGAAAACAGATACAAAAAGCCCAGGCTTCCCTGGTGGCACAGTGGTTGAGAGTCCGCCTGCCGATGCAGGGGACACGGGTTCGTGTCCCGGTCCGGGAAGATCCCACATGCCGCGGAGCGGCTGGGCCCGTGAGCCATGGCCGCTGAGCCTGCGCTCCGCAACAGGAGAGGCCACAACAATGAGAGGCTCGCGTACCACAGAAAGCCCAGGTGCCTGCACATTACAGAAGTCAGCTAGAAAATTATCACAATTTCTGCAGCAAAAACATATTTCTACTGGTTTTCAAAAATGAGTGCTTAAATAAGCTTTGCTAAGGGCTTAATTTCCAAAATATACAAACAGCTCATACAACTCAATAAGAGAAAAAAACAAACAACTCAATCAAAAAATGGGCAGAAGACCTAAGTACACATTTCTCCAAAGAAGAAATACAGATGACAAATAGGCACATGAAAAGATGCTCAACATCGCTAATTATTAGAGAAATGCAAATCAAAACTACAATGAGGTACCACCTCACAATGGTCAGAATGGCCATCATCAAAAAGTCTACAAATAACAAATGCTGAAGAGGGTGTGGAGAAAAGGGAACCCTCCTACACTGTTGGTAGGAATGTGAATTGGTGCAGCCACTATGAAAAACAGTATGGAGTTTCCTCAAAAAAACTAAAAATAGAATTACTATATGATCCAGGAGTCCCATTCCTGGGCATATATCCACACAACACTCTAATTCAAAAAAGATACATGCACCCCTATGTTCATAGCAGCACAATTTACAATAGCCAAGACATGGAAGTAACCTAAATTGTCCATCAACACATGAATGGATAAAGAATATGTGGTACATATATACAATGGAGTGCTACTCAGCCATAAAAAAGAATGAAATAATGCCACTTGCAGCAACATGGATGGACCTAGAGATTATCATATTAAGTGAAGTAAGTCAGAAAGAGAAAGACAAATACTCTATGATATCACTTATGTGTGGAATCTAAAATATGACACAAATTAACTTATCTACAAAACAGAAACAGACTCACAGACATAGAGAACAGACCTGTGGTTGCTGAGGGGGAGGAGGGGGAGGGAGGGATGGATTAGGAGTTTGAGATTAGCAAATGCAAACTCTTATATATATGTACAACTGAATCACTTTGCTGTACACCAGAAACTAACACAACTTTGTAAATCAGCTGTACTTCAATAAAATTTTAAAACTAAATAAAGAAGCTCTGGTAGCAAACCATGAAATACTCCAAGCAACCAGGACAACAGACAAATCCAGTCACTCTCTTGGTTGGGGACATATGGTATGGATTAATTTGTAAAAATTCCAATAAAGCATATAATGTGTGATGTTACAAAACCTCAACATTTAACTGCCAGTTCTTAAGATTGTATTTCACTGGCTCATTTCCAAACCTTCTCTGTGGAAGTTGGTCCTCCTGTGGTACTATGGAATAAAATTCTGGCTTAAATACTAATTAACATTAAAAACTGATCGTGTCCTATTGCAATACAATACTCATATAAAGAAATTAAGAGAGGGTAGAAAGTAAATTGATGTTGCTGGTGGAGACTGCAAACTCTTTTTAGAAACTGAATCACCCACAGTTCAACTTGCTGTTACTACATCTCCTCAACTTTCTCTTAATGACTTGCTCCTCCTTTTTCCCTTCCAGCTTTAATATCCAGCTTGATTCTCCTATATTTCTCAAGCTCATACTTCTGTCCAGGGTGATTTTAGCTCTTTGGGAGGAACATTCTTTCAGAAATTGGAGGGAAGTGAGGAATAGAGAATCAAAGATTAAATTTACTAAGCTTGACAAGTTATATGTGCTACTTTGATTAAACAGAAGAATCTTGACTTGTGTCAAATTCTTCAATGACTTGCTTTGTGACTTTGGGGAAATTCCTTCAATTCCTTGTTCTCTAGTTCTCTTCACCTTAAGAGAAATAGCCTCAACATCACAATATTGGAAGGGTCAACAAACAAACAAACTAATCCATTATCAAGACACAATTAGACAATGATAGTTAATTCTGTTATTTTCCTGGTGCTGATGGGAAAGAGGTGCTCTCTTTTCACACAAGTGACAACTTCTGGTGGCTAGATGAACACCACAAAGGAAGAACCTGCCAGAAAATGGATCAACAGAAGGAAAACTGCAGGCGAGAGATGGAGGGAGGTAGATTCCTAATAATACCATATAAGCATCCATGCCTGCTCTACACCAGTCCTACCTCTAGTCTTCAGGGATATGTCAGCTATAAGCTCTTTATGCTTAATCCATTTGTGTTGGGTTTCTGTCACTCACTACTGAAAGAGTCCTAATGAATACAGAATCTTATTAGTGAGAAAAACAGTAATTAGAGCAAAGATGAGTGTTTCTGCTGTTTAAAAGGATGGAGCCATTTCAAAAAGGTCCTATAAACCGTCATAGGAAGGAAAGAAAAAATGTTGTAGATTTCACTCTAAAGCCAGGTTAAGGAGAGGATTAACTTCTTCTGAATAGCCCCAAGGGCCAACAGTTGGAAGAAGCAAAGAGGCAAATTTGGCCTTGACATAAGGACAAACTTTCTGCTGTTCGAAGCTGTGTAAAATGGAGACTGCCTCTTGAATATATTCTGCATTTATCTACTTCCTTCCATTGGAACTACCACTGCACTGGTCCAAGCAGTCTTAGCTCTGATCTGGACTACTGCCAGAGCCTCCTAAAGTCACCCATTCATCCACCAAATGTTTCCTGAGCCTCTACTCTATGCTAGGTGCTATTCTAGAAGATGCAGACTCAAGGAACAGAACAGACAAAAAAATCCCTGCCCTCAAGGAGTTTGCATTCTACTCCCCAGAAACAAATAGTAAATAAATGAGTCATTTCTCAGTATTGGTTCCAGGATGCCCTGCAGAGACCAAGCTCCTCGGATGCTCAAGTCCCTTATGTGAAATGGTTGCTTAAGTCCCTACATAAAATGGCTGCTCAAGTCCCTACACAAAATGGCTGCTCAAGTCCCCTACACAAAATGGCTTCTCAAGACCCTATATAAAATGGCTGCTCAAATCCCTACACAAAATGGCTGCTCAAGTCCCTATACAAAATGGCTGCTCAAGTCCCTACACAAAATGGCTGCTCAAGTCCTCACATAAAATGGCTGTTAAGGACCCTATGTAAAATGGCTGCTCAAGTCCCTACACAAAATGGCTGCTCAAGTCCCTACACAAAATGGCTGCTCAAGACCCTATATAAAATGGCTGCTCAAGTCCCTACACAAAATGGCTGCTCAAGTCCCCTACACAAAATGGCTGCTCAAGACCCTACATAAAATGGCTGCTCAAGTCCCCTACATAAAATGGCAGTGGTACAGTCAGCCCTAGGTATCAGCAAGGTCGAATTTTGAAATTCAATCCATGGTTGGTTGAAACCACAGATGCACAACCCAAGGATATGCAGGGCTGACTGTACGATGTACATGACATTGTATAGCATGTAGTCTGTATAGCATGACAGATGGTGATAGGTGCTGGATAGGGAGATGGGGAGTATGGGGGAGGGGAAGCTGGGTTGCAATTGTGAATACAGTGATTAGTGAAGGGCTCACTGAAAAAGACACTAGAGCAAAGACTGGAAGGAGATAAGGTAGGAAGTTATGCAGACATCTGGGGAAAGAACATTTTAAGCAGAAGGAACATTAAGAGTAAGAATCCTGGGCTTCCCTGGTGGCACAGTGGTTGAGAGTCCGCCTGTTGATTCAGGGGACACGGGTTCGTGCCCCAGTCTGGGAAGATCCCACATGCCGCGGAGCGGCTGGGCCCGTGAGCCATGGCCGCTGAGCCTGCGCATCCGGAGCCTGTGCTCCGCGACGGGAGAGGCCACAACAGTGAGAGGCCCACGCACCGCAAAAAAAAAAAAAAAAAAAGAGTAAGAATCCTGACACAGGACGTTTGGAGCTTGTTCAAGACCATCGAGGCTGGAATGGAGTGAGTGAGGGAGGCGACTGAAGGAATGGGGCCTGAGAGGCAAGGGATAGTAGTAGATCCTGAGGGGCCTTAAGTAGGCAATTGCATGTCTTTGGATTTTACTCTACAGAGGAGGAAGATAATGGAGGGCGGTGGAGAAACATGATTATATTTTGAAAAGTTTACTCAGTCACTGTTTAGAAAATAAATAGCTACCCAGCTGCCAGCCTGACCCTCTACAGTCCATTGTCCACAGAGCAGAATGAACCTTTAAAAATATTGTAGAAAGACCAGCAATCCACTCCTGGACATTTACTCCCAGAGAAATAAAACTTACATCCACACAAAAACCTGTACCTGATTATTCAGAGCAGCTTTATTTGCAATAGTCCCAAACTGAAAGCAACCAAAATATCCTACAACAGGTGAATGGTTAAACAACCTGTGGGATAACCACTGTAGAATACCACTCAGCAATGAAAAGTTTCAAGCTATTGATAAAACAATGTGGATGGATCTCAAGGGCACTAAAGTAGGTGGAAACTCTCAAAAGATCATGCATTGCATTATTCCACTTACATAACTAAAGGTACATAAAATGTACCCATTGGGGGAAATGGATGAAGCGTACCTGGCACCTCTCTGCACTATCTTTGCAACTTCCTGTGAGTCTGTAATTATGTCAAAATAATAAGTTTAGAATCTGTAATTATGTCAAAATTAAAATGTTTTATTTTTTAAAGCGCTGTAGTAAAGAAATTGTGTTTCATCGGAAAACTGCATTGTCTACATACAGCACACTGTCCCCAGTTACCTGATTCTACTCTTCCATTGTCTTTGAACTATTTTTACAACTTTGAAAGTTTAGATAACTGAGAGATGTGCAAACCGTCCTGCCTGGTAGAGGTTCCCTTGCAGCCCTCACCCACATTCCTCATGGGAAAACCAGCTTACACACGAAAAAACCACTTACACATTCAATTCAACCTTCCTTTATTCCACATCAAATTGTCCTTTGAATACGAGGGCATTGAGCAAGTTAAATAAAATCTTTAACATCTGTTCATTTTTATGTATGGGAGTCGTGATTTTACCTTTTCTGAAAACTCTCTCTCAAGAACATAAATCTGGTGATGTCACTCCCCAGCTTAACTGCTTCCTAGCTTCCCACTGCATTTAGAATGAATCCCAAACGTTTCCCCAGATGGACAAGGCCCTGCCCAGCCAGGACCCAGCCTGCCTCTCAGGCCTCATCTCCTCACTCTGCCCCTTGCCAGGACACTCCAACTACTGGCCCTTCTTTCAGCTCCCTGAGAACATCAAGTCTGTTCCCGCCTTATGGCTCGTACACCCGTTGTCCCTCAGCCTGGACTGCTCTTCTCATGGATGGCTCTTTTTCAGAGCAAACTGTAAACTCAGTTGTTCCACCCTCAGAGAGATCTTCTCAAGCACTCTCTCAAAAGTAACATACCCATCCTATTTTTTTAATCATAATTATTTCTATCTGATATAATAATAACAGTGTTATTATGTGTTATATATTATTTAACACATTTTAAATATTATAACATATATAAGCATAATATATTTATTATATATTTTATAATTTTTTTTATTTTTAATGTTCATGGGAGTATAGTTCATTTACAATGTTGTGTTAGTTTCAGGTGTACAGCAAAGTGAATTAGTTATACATATACATATATCCGCTCTTTTTTTAGATTCTTTTCCCATATAGGCCATTACAGAGTAATAAGTAGAATTCCCTGTGCTATACAGTAGGTCCTTATTAGTTACCTATTTTATATATAGTAGTGTGTATATGTCAATCCCAATCTCCCAATATATTTATTATATAAATATATTAATACTGTTCAGTTAGCTATAGTTTATTTATCTTCCCACCCCAATTCTATAATGTAGAATCTTGAAATTTGGCTCTGCTATATCCTCAGTGCTTAGAAAGGTCCCTAGCAAACATAGTAGGCACTCAATATATATTTGTTGAAGAAATCCCTGGGTGAATGATGCTCGCAGAAGTAGTGAAGTTCCCACCACTGGAGGCATTTAAGCATGGTTTGTACAACCACTTGACAGGGTCATAGAAAAGCCATGGGCATATGCTCAGTCACAAGAATAAAAGACCATGTTGGTCCTTTCTAGGACTATGAGCTTATGATTCTGTGGCCACCATGCCCTTTCTGCTATGCAAATGGAAAAAGCAAAGGAGTATTCCTCAGTCATTTTCCACCGAATGATAGTATGCACACCCCTGTTCCTGCTGCAATATCATCTCAGCATTAAAATGTTGAAGCTAATCAGACATTTAATTTCAAAGTGGAAGGTCATTATCTTGTCACAAAATTTTATTCCAATTACTTTTTCTTTCTATTATACGAAATGAATTAAAAGTAGCACAAAACATTGGGAGATCAAACAGTCAATCAGAAGCTCATTAAATATCATTGAAATTGGTGCAATAAAAAGCATTTCCCATGGCTGACTTATTATTTAAAAGCTATATTCTGGATGGCTTCAAGGAATTGACATGCTGCCAATCAAAAAATCACCCTGTCCATAAATAGCCACTTGGCTTTTAAAAGTTCACTATCTTTTTTTTTTTTTTTGAAATAAGAGTAAATACCTGAAAAGATTTAAAGCACGGGTGTAATTACGATCCTGTCAGCCCCTATGAGACCCTAAAGAGAAGATATCATCTGATAATTTGGAGTATAATTTACAGCAAGATGCTTACAAAGTGCCGCCAATGATTTTATAAACACTTCAACACACTACATTTATGTACAATACTCAACTAAGTACAACCCCAGCCAGGGTATAGTGGTCAGTTACAATTTTAAAATTGAGTTCAATTCCACACTTGGAGTAAATGCCCATTTTATTTTCTAAAGAGTGAATATTAAGCACTTCATTTTGCTATGGCCCCAGACATAGGTGACTGCTAGCGTAAGGATCTAAAAGCTGGTCATTTTAAAAATTCTAATATTTTTCCTCTAGGACCTCTTTTTTTTTTTTAGCCAAATCACTAATTTTACCATTCTGTTTTATAGAAACATCCATCTTTGACATACAGGATGGCCAGGTCCTTTTCATTGGTAAAATATAAAACAGAAGTATTGTTCCTAGTCTCTTAAGGTGCATAAGTGGTGAGGATGATACAAATTAAAAATACATAAGCAGAAGAGAAAGCTCCCAGGTATAGGAAATTACTTCTTCAGTAGAAGGACTGAAGAATTTCTCCCCTCTAACCCCTTCCCCCTCACCACACACACACACACTGCCACCACCCAATTTCTTTTCAAAAGCCAGGACTTATTGACAAATTATCTGGGAGTAAAGTGGGAGGGAAACATTTCAATGCAAAATTCAGAACTGCTTTATAGAAAGAAAAGTGTGGAGAGGTTTGTTATCATTTATTTCCTCCAGTATATCATTC
This sequence comes from Mesoplodon bidens, assembly GCF_964165515.1. Lineage (NCBI taxonomy): Eukaryota > Metazoa > Chordata > Mammalia > Artiodactyla > Ziphiidae > Mesoplodon > Mesoplodon bidens. Next base: position 145,930,067 of record NC_138176.1, read on the forward strand.
AATTTCAGCTGTCTCACGTCTCAGAAGCTTCCCCATTTCTCACCCATGTGCCTAAGAAACATCTCCCTGGCATCTCATTCTCTCCCTGTCTCTCACCAGCATTTCATTATTTCTTAACTGTCCCTCTCATGCTTGTCTCCCTTTTTCTTAGTGATCCACGTGTCCTCATTTAGCAGTTTTCAGAAGCCAGGGAGAAACGTTGCAAATAATGTTAAATATGATTAATATCTTGAATTCCTTGAAATATGACATGCATGAGTTACAATGAAACCTCTTTTATTTCCCCATGAAATGTTTTTGCATAATGAGAAAGAAAATGTCCTCTATGCCCTAATCAGCGCTGACAGTTCCTGGACTCCCAAATACTTTTATTTATGGCATTATTTATTTCATCTCTAATAAATGGAGAGGGGGGGAAACCACAGCATGATCTGAGGAGGCTGCAGAGAGAGAGACTATCTAGGGTGGAGAACACAGAAGCTGATCCTGCAAAGAGAGAGAAGGCTTCCAAAGGAAGGGAGATCTGGCAAATGAGAGGCCAAGGTCCTGAACCCTCAGAAGAAGAAAATAGGTCACCTTCCCAAGTCTAAAAGGAAAGCTCTGAAAAGGAACCTAACTTCAGAGTGGAGAGATGACGGTCACACATCCAGGAGGAGATGTACCCAGAATTCTAACCTCGAGAGTGAAGATTGAAGGCTGAAAAGCAAACCAGGGAAGGGAGTATGCTGGTATTGGAGCTGACCTAGGGGAGGGGTGATTTGCTCCCAAAAGTGCCTGGGAGAAGCCACGACAGTCCTCTAGATCTGAAGACATCTCTAGCTCATGGGATCCTCCTCCAAACCACAGAGGCTCTTCCCTCATTCAAACAACTACTGAAATTGTGTGTCCTCCAGAAACCCTGGCCGTGTGACCCTAGGTGCAGTGAGGAGCTGCCTGGGCAACGCAGGGAGCAAGAGCTTTCGGCCCATCTTGATGCTACAAGCACTTACAAATATATATATACCAAATGACATTGTTGAGAGTATCTAATCACCATCCCAAAAGGAGGTATCAGGTCATATTTTTTTCCCTCAATTGCACAGAGTCTACGTGCTACAAGAAGTGTGAATTTGAATATCTGAGTACATCTGTGCAACTCAGCCACACACTCTTGAGTGTCTGACTTTGGGTAATTTCCTCCAAGAGCCTCGGTTTTCTCATCTGTGGAATGGGGACACCGATTCTGTTACGCCCTCTCAGGGGCCTTGGAGGGAACTAACTGAAATAACGTGAAAGCCCGAGGCTTTGTGCGCTCTTAGGACACCATAAGCTCGAAGGCCAGGAGGGCTGGGTATAGGCAGAAACCCCCGGGCGCGCAAACAACTAGCAGCGACCTAGGTCAAGACCTTCTGAAGATGTTCCTTTCAGAAGGCTAGGGGAGCAATTACCCATCGGCAGAAGAACGGGTTGTAATATCTTCCCAAGGCGCACACGCACTCTAGCTACCGCCCCGCCCCTACTACTACCAGCCCCTCAGGGCAACCCCGAGAGTTCGGGGTCAAGCAGGCGGCGCCAAGAGCTCTTTCCTAAAACTGAACCCCGCCCACAGCAGCAGGAGCCTCAAGTGCAAGTCTGGGGCTCCGAAGTCTCGTCCCCGCCGGAACCTCGCGCTGTTACCAGGGGGCCCTCCGGGTCCCGGCTCATTCCTTCCCTTCTCCGTCGGAGGCGCACACCGGGCTGGGCGACCACGCGGGCGGCAGCGGCGGCGCCAGGCCCCGCCCCCGCCCCCATTATCATTAGCAGATATAACCCTAAACACTTGTTCTTTACCTCCTTTCTCCCTCCAGGCATTGGTGAGGCAGCCTGTCAATCAGCGCTCGGGCGGCAGCCCCCCGCGCAGGGGCTCGGCGATGCCAGCCTTCGCGACAGGCGGCAGTGGCGGCGGCGACGGCGGCCACGGCACAGACAGCCACCCTTCCACGCGCGCGCACTCGGGCAGAGCCGTTCGGCGGGCGGCAGAGGCACCCTCGGAGCCCGGCGCCGGGCGCGGAGGGGGCGTGCGACCCGGGACCTGCCCAGAGGCGCAGAATGGAGGAGGAGATGCAGCCGGCGGAAGAGGGGCCCAGCGTCCCCAAAATCTACAAGCAGCGCGGCCCCTACAGCGTCCTCAAGACATTCCCCAGCAAGAGACCGGCGCTGGCCAAGCGCTACGAGCGACCCACCCTGGTGGAGCTGCCGCACGTGCGGCCGCCCCCGCCGGCCTTCGCGCCGCAAGCCGCGGTCTCCATCAGCAGCAGCGAGCCGCCGCCGCCGCCACCGCAGCAGTTCCAGGCGCAGAGCTCTTACCCACCCGGGCCCGGCCGGGCCGCCGCCGCCGCCGCCTCGTCGTCGTCTCCGTCCTGCACTCCCGCCGCGTCCCAGGGCCACCTGAGGACCCCAGCGCCGCCGCCCGCGGCCCCCGCCGCGTCGTCGTCCTCATCTTTCGCCGCCGTCGTCAGGTACGGCTCGGGCCCGGCGGCAGCCGCCGCGGGCAGCAGCAGCGCGGGCGGCAACGGCGCCAGCCTGGAGCTCAGCGCAGGTACCAACTCTCGGGAGCAACTTTCCGTCCCGCCACGGGTTGGGGGAGGGGTGGGACCCGGGAAGGAGAAACCGGGGAACGAGGAGAGCCTCCCGCGCGCCGAGCCCAGCGGCGGGGGGGGGGGGGTGGGAGGGGAGAGCGGGAGGCGCCCAGAGCCGGCTGAGGGAGCATCGGGACGTCCGAGCGCACCCCCGAGGCCTCTACGCGCCGGCAGCAACTTCTGGAGGGAGGTTCACCGCCGCCGCGTCCGGGGCTTCCGATGGAGCGCGCGCCTCTTAACAGGTGGCTCCGCCGCTCGCGTCCCGCTCGGTGCCTGGGGAGCGCGGCAGGGGCGATCGGCGGGGCGGGGGCGGGGCGCGGGCGGGGAGTGGGGGCGGGACACCGTGGGGTGACAGCGGCGGTGGCGCGGGGAGAAGCGGGCGCTACTCTGGCGGTTCTCGGGGACACCCTCCCTTTCCCCTCCGCTGCTTCACTTTCTCCTTCTGCTTCTTCCCTTTATCTGCCTCTCTCCTCCGTTTGTTCTTCCTTCCCTTCTCATTTGCCCTTTGGTCCTCCTCTTCTCGCTCACTCTGTCGCGGTCACGCGGCTGGCCCTAGGGCTGCTTTCCTGCTTTTTTCCGGGCGAGCGCGCGCTGTCTCTGCCTCTCCCTGCCCCCCTTCCCCCGGCCACCCCAGAGTCCCCGCCGGTGTGTGCAGGACGCGGGGCTCCTCTGCAGCCGCCACGCGGGTGGAACTGGCGCTCGCCCCGGCGGCCGCGACTTCAGGGACGGAGACCTCCCGCCCCTCCCCCCAGCCCCGAGAACCCCGGGCGCTCTGGGCCCCGCCGGGTGGGCGCTGCTGCACCGCGGGGTCCCGGGCCCCGCAGAAATGACTGCCTTTCGGGGAGCACCCACCCCAAGGTACGCGACTGCTGAGGAAAGCCGGCTCTCCAGCCCGGCGGCGGGAAGGGCGACGGGCTGGTGGAGAGGTCACAGCCTGGGGCCTGCGCCCAAGTGTGCTCTCTGCTACCCGAGGACGCGCAGCCCCGTGTATCCCGCCGCTCAGAACGAAAAGTTCCTGCTCAGGCCTTTTACGGCACTTTGGAGCCCCCCAAATCCTGCATATCAGTGAATCCACGGCTTCCTTTTTTCCTAATGAAAATAGGAGCATTGTCTTGAAATGCGTTATAGATGCCTAAGCTCATGTTCTGTTGTTTGTCAATATTTTGACACAAGAAAGATTGGTTTTGAGAAAGAAAATCTAATTACAGGTTATAGTGAAGACTTGCTCTGTCACGTCCCTCACTGGCTGGGAGATGTTGGCGAGGTTTTTATGTGGATATCCTTATTGTTTGTGAGGTGTGGTTTATTTCCTGTATTTTAATTCCGTTGTGCTTTATGTTCCTTGTGAGGCTAGCCTAGTTTCACTTTCCTCGTTTTTCTTCTGTTTTCCCCCCTTCTTAGTGAGGTTTGTGTGCTTTCTGGGCTTGGGGTCTGGTTTTCTTATATACTACTTGTTGTTCACTCCTTGTTTATTTCCCGGCTCTGCTTTATCTTCCTTTATCTTTACATTGTTCAGAAGTTTGGGTCCTTTTTCCACATTCTATATTTCGCTTACTCCTTTGCACAGCCTCAGTGCCACCATGTTCATTGGGGTTTTCCCCCTCTTTATCTGCCCAGTTCAGTCTTTAATCTCATGCTGCTTTCTCCTTTCAGTCTTTGCTGACTGTCTTTCTTTTACTTTGATTAATACAGTATAAATCTGCCCCTTCTCATTTCCATTTTCATCCATAGTTTTAACCTTGCTTTTTCCCTACTATTTTTCCTGTATTTCTTTTTTCTGCACCAGTCACTTGCTATCCTTTCCATGGTGCCTTCTACTCTGGCAGTTTCCCCACTCTTTTTATCCATAAGGAGTTTTTGTTGTTGTTTCCTTCTTACCTTGTTGTGAATGTCCTCTTTCAGTGTTTCTTCTAACATCCTGTTTAGTTTGTCTCTGTCCCCAGGTGGAAATCATATCACTGAATTTAAAGGAGTGGAAAGGGGCTTTTTGATGTCCCTCCAACTCCCTATGTTTCTTATTTCCTTTTATTTTCAGTGCTGCTGCTGTTTTTTTTTTTTTTTTTTAAGAGAGGTCATAGAGAGGTAGGCTAGATAGCCCCAAGAACAGGATGCCATGTGCTTGTTGGAAAGATGGGAATTGAATGGTAGGTTTCTGCCATGCAGTGAGGAAAATGGTCAGGGGCAAAAAAAAAAAAGACCATAGTACTAGACATCATGAATTGTGGTCATACTATTAATCATTGGGGGACAAAGCCATCTCTTAACAGGCACAGTGACGTGAGTGGCCATCAGAGGGACAGTCACCTGAAGAGCTGATTGGCTCTTTGAGGAACTAGTGGTTCCACTTTGAACCAATAAGCATGTGTGTACAGACAGTCATCCTAGCACACTGGGTGGGGTAGGGGTAGGGGTGGATTTGCTTGTTGCACCCTCACAACAGTGGTACTGCAGGGTCTCAGGCTACCTCATAAACTGAAAACAGTCAAAATGTCGATGAGATGAAATGAGTCAAGGATGGAAGAGAGATAACTGAGTGTCCAGAGAAAATGCAGTGAAAAGATGAAAGGGTTGAAGTGAACCTTATTTGCCATTAAGGACCATAAACCATTGAGAGGAGAAATACATGATTAAAATAGATTTTTCAACATTCTTATAAAATCTCCTGAAGAGTATAATTTTCCTTAAAAGCGGTAATATGCCATGGTTCTAAAAGCATATTTTTCCTCTGTGGGAGGCTTAGAGTTAAAACCCACATAGATCTTGATATGCAGCCTAAATTTGGCATCAGGAAATGGGAAATTGCATCTTTAAGCAGAGTACAATCAAAAATGAATTACAATAAATCCTATATAATTGCATAGGTCATTCTCTTTAATGAGATTTTATTAACCTGACTGTCAAGCTTTTGAGTCAGGCAGATATTTTATCTTCTTCAACTGATAAAAGTGTCAGCTATAAACCACCATATAAATATTCATAAATCTACACATCTGTGGCAGCCTATCAGCATCATTCTTTTGGACATTAAAAGCATTCTAATTACTTTCTGTCTAGCAGAGCTGAAATGCTGCCTGTTATAGTATGTGCTTGGCAGGCATGATTGCTTTTGTTTGCCATCACAAATAGCAGCATCCTATTTTATATACCGATGGTCCAGAAAATATTCAGGGATTGACTGAGCAGGATGAATATTAGGAAGCACCATCTGGTTTTGATAGCACTGAGTATATTAACTCATCTGTTAATTTTTGACACATCATTGATTTATTTATTTAGAAAAATTGCATCCTGTTTTGCTGTGTTGATATTTGCCATTAGGAAAAAAAAATTGGATGGCATTTTTTTGAAAGACATACAGTAGTTCATTGATTTAAGACAAGGGTGATGCTTCCAAAGATGCTTTCATTTTCTAACTTCTATTTTCTATGCCACGAAGTCCTCTCATAAAAAGAAGTTATATTAATGTTTTAAGGAAATTATCTATTTTGAACTAGTTGCAAATCCTTTGATAGATGTAATATATGGATACATGGTAGTATAGGTCACAAAAAATTTTTTTCTGCTTCTGCATTTTTAATATTAATATATTTCACCCTTTGTGGGCTAAAATCAAAAGATTACCACTAATCTTGACTACTGTGATCTCCTTCATAGAAACAGAATACTCTTGGGGATCTGCTGTGATGGGCAAATTCCATTCAAGGCTTTACTTACAAAGAAGGATGTTAAAGTAGGGAGCCTGTGTTTCATTGCTGAGTTCCCATCCCTCTTCTTCACTTATCAGATTTAGGATGGATTAAACCACTTAAAATCTGAAGAAATTCTAGAAATGAATTTTTTAATTACAAAAATAACATGGGTTCGGATTCTGGAATCAGACTAGGCACAAGTTGCAACATGATATTAGATCCCAACAGATTGCACAATAAAGCAAAATAAATTAGAGAGATGTGGTCATTTTAGAGTGCTTTGTGATTGTGATTTATTAACGTTTTACGGTGTTTACTTTTAAAGAAGTTAGGAATAAACTAGGTTGTTTTAAAGCCTCTCTATAAACTGTTGACTTTGTACTTCCTTGCCATCACTTGACTGGAACATTCTGTGCCTAGCGGGGGAAGAGTTTAAAAATTTCAAAATACATGTTCACACTTTGCTCAGTTAAGAATCGTGGATCATTGGCCATTCAATCGTGTTCATATGAAAACAGAACTTTTCTCCATTTCTTAGCAATAACGGACATCACACAGTACTTGTGTTCTAATTATATTCTGTATGGAAAGCTGAAGCATTGCTGGCTGCAATATGTGTTAAGTGTAAAGATTTGCCATTTCCCACCAAGTATAATAGTAATATTTATCATCATACTCTTCAGTGTATTGACATAAAATACTATTCAAATATAAGGGAGTGAAAAGAAGAGAATTCAGCTTTAGGGCTACAGTTGGCATTTTTACATATATCAGTTCTGAGAACAAATTCAGAATGAAGCATTTGAAAAAACTGCAGGCAAGAACAGTTTTATGATTGTAACTATTCTCTGATATTCTGAGTGCACTTTATACATTATCTTCATAATGTAGTGTATTACATAATGATTTTTTTCTCAGCATGTTACGAGTTTATCCTTCAGTTAAGAAAACAAATCATGCTTGTCTCTACATCAGATTTTTTTTTTCCCTTAAAATCTATACCCTAACGTGATTTATCAATATGATTAAAACAACTGAGCTCCTTAGGACATTGGACAAATACATTCGAGCAGTTCTTTCTAGGCAATTCTGTTTTAGCCTTTCCTTTCATATTTTGTTCCTTTCATCAAGGTTATGTTATAGGTGTATAGGCTGTAAATCAATTGGGACTATTCTGATTAAAATGCAAACAGTAAATACAACTTTAGATCTAGAATAGGATTATAGGATTAAATGAATGAAAACTGCTAGTGTGCTAGAATTGAGAATCCCCAATCAATATCATCCTTTGATTTTACTAATAAAAGAACAAAAAGCCAGGAGTAAAGAAATGAGAATGCAGCATCCTAAACCTCCCCACTTGTATGGTTCAACTGTTTACTTTCTTGTTTATTCAGTTTTGGTCATTGTAAGATATAATACTCAATTATTTGAAGTCTTTCTCTATTAAGTTTTGGTTCAAATCATGAGCTCAATTATTCCTTTCCACCTGGCTGGGGGCAGAGTCATCATCACTTCCAGTGTTCAGTGTGCGAAATATCCTTCCCATATCCACATCCCTTTTTCTCCAAGGCAGCAAGCCGACTTTATCTTGGCTGCTACTTCAGCCAAGTTTCCAGCCCATCAATCAGCTCTAGCCTAAAACTGTACCTGGCATCTTGTTCTTTCTTTAGTACTCAAAATAATCGTGTAAAAAATAGGCCTGTGCCTAATACTTGAGGGATTCAGGGTAAGGGTACAAATGCTGTAAACTAAGATACTCTATTTATTTATAAGAGTCCCCACATGTATTCAGTAAATATTTCTTGAGATTCTGTGCTGGCCCTCAAACCCCTGTCCACTCATGGAATATACAGTCTATAAATCTCTCCTGAACTGAAAAGAACTGGCCTCTGTGTTCTGACTTGTCATTTTTCCTGAGAGATTTAGGAATGGGAGCATTTTATAGATTTGGGAGATATGAGAGGTGCTTCCTATATGCTCTGGGCTTTATGTATATTCTTATTAAATAAGTGAAATAGGAGACTTGTACCCCCTTCCCCTGATATCTTAGTTACTTCAGGAAGAATAGTAAGAAAAAACAAAGTAGAGGATGAAGAACCACCTGGAGGTTTCTGAAGGTTGGTTTCACTGGTCATCATCCTGGGTTTTCTAGAGAAATCAATTTCTTAATCACAGCTATTTAGTTTGTTGTCCCCATAGAAGCCCTCAGGCATCTCACCACTTTTCACTTTTCAAGGTTTTTTTTTTCTCTCAGAAAAAAATACAGCTAGTCAACATTTCCAGAGACAGCAAGTGACTAGCTACATTTCTATCATAAACAACGGATATCGGCATCTAGAATCTACAATATTTTGTTTGTTTCCATTACTCCGCGTAGGGTGGGAGAGGAAATGAGAGGTACCCTGGTAGCTCTATATAAGCCCTAAAAAAGTTCTCTCTCTCTCTGTGGGTATTTATTGATATAAATAGCGCATTCTGGGTGGTGGTCCAGAAAGAAGACAATATTCTTGGGACGTTTACATTTAGGGTGAATTTTCAAGCCCCTTAGACTGACAACATTAAATCACATTTTCACGACATTGGATTTTTTCTTTCTTTCTTTTTGAAGTGAACTGATTGTTTTCTGTTTGCTTTTTGCTTTCCACTGATTGACAGTTAATGTGCTTTAGAATACATTTGTGGAAACTAACTGGCACTCTCGGCACATACCATTTAAAAGATTTGGTGGGAGAAGCCCTGAGAAGAGGCACTATTGCTTTTCAGATGCTGCTGCTATAGATCAAGCTAAACACTGGCCTTGACAAGAAATCTAAGTTAGCAGATAAAGTAAAAGAATGGTGAACACAGATGTTGGATGACACAGTCTTGCTTCGGGGCTCCTCACCATTTGCCTTGTAGGCCCACTCTTTATTTTACCGTAGACGTTTAGTGAGCTCTTCAAAAAGACTTATCGTTCTTCTCCATTTTGCATCTGGGAGCAACGTACTCTCAGCAGGGATTGTATCAGCTGATTAATAGCAAGGGCATGAGGGCACTCCAGAAATAGACGTAATGATTGCTGTAAGCCCTCCTGTCAATGAGGAGTTGAGTCTGCAGGGCTGGCTCGATTCATTAGAGTGAGGATATTAATGAAGCCAAAGGTGTTAGTTCAGACCTGTGCAGGCCGGTTAATGCCACGGAGAGGGAGTCTCCATCCGGTGCCCCAGTCTCGCAGTCCAGCCATTTCCCAGAGTCAAGTTAGGGGTAGCTCATCAGGCACCCCACCAGTCACAGAGCAGCCGGAAGCTATGCATCCTATTAGAAGTGGATTCACCATGTCACCTGTGTGTGTAGCAAAGAGTAGAAGTCCATGTTTTTGACATTTTTTAATGTTAAACTCTAGATCGAGGACCTTCCTTGTCCCTTGTCTTGGCTGTCAGTCTCTGATGTGTCTTCTCTTGTATTTCAGAGAGTCGTATGATCTTGGACGCCTTTGCTCAACAATGCAGCCGAGTCCTTAGCCTCTTAAATTGTGGAGGAAAGCTTCTGGACTCCAGCCATTCTCAGTCCATGATTTCTTGCGTAAAGCAGGAAGGCTCAAGTTACACTGAAAGACAGGAGCAGTGCCCTGTTGGCAAAGGGGTCCACAGTCAGACCTCAGACAATGTAGACATAGAGATGCAATATATGCAAAGGAAACAACAGACTTCTGCCTTCTTGAGGGTTTTCACTGACTCCCTACAAAATTACCTGCTCTCCGGGAGCTTTCCAACTGCAAACACCTCCTCAGTCAGTGAGTATGGCCACCTGGCGGATGTGGATCCTCTAGCAACGTCCCCCGTGCACACACTAGGTGGCTGGACCTCCCCGGCGACATCCGAATCCCACGGTCACCCATCCTCTTCTACGCTGCCTGAGGAAGAAGAAGAGGAGGAAGAGGAGGGCTACTGTCCTCGATGCCAAGAGCTGGAGCAGGAGGTGGTTTCACTGCAACAAGAAAATGAAGAGCTCAGAAGAAAGTTAGAGAGCATCCCAGGTACCCTGCCCTGTTACTTGCAAGCCACCTGTAACTCATTCCTTTCCAGTGTCCCATCTGCATGTATGTATGCATGCGTGCATGTATGTGTGGCTTTTTGTTGTTGTTTGGGCCGGCGATGTAGAAAAGTTAGAAAAACGGGCATGCACAGTTTTAGCCTACCAGTGCCAAACAGAAATTTCAGGATGAGCCACTAGCCTTGTCCTGTGTTTAAGCCACAGTCTTCTGGGGTGTAGGCCTGAAAACTATGGTCCAATTAAAAGATGTCTCCACGGATACAAAAGTGATTCCTGGATGTAGTGCCATGAGATTGAAATAGGCCAGGTGCTGTGAGCTTGAATTTTCTTCAAAAAGTGACCCTGGTCCTTTAAAATGGCTTTTGTATTTTTAAAGACTTTGATATATGTGTTTTATTAGTCCATGATAGAAATTAAAATGAAATGATATCTACAGAGGCAGGGCTCAGAGAACAAATGGTCTCTTCTATTCCACTAATTTCTCCCGTCTTGTTAAGTTTCAACAGGCATGGTCTCTTTTTAGCATGCAAACTCCCCCTTAAAGTTAATATGCAACTGTAAACTAAAAGGAATAGCTCAAAAACAGACCAGTTATTAAGCTTGTCACAAACTAGTTGTGCTCCTGGCTAAACACGAGGCATTTTACCGCCTCGCAGAGACACTAGATCTGCAGAGTAGTGAAGTCATTTTTATGGCAAGGTCTTCTCTGGGTTGCAAAGCCATTTTTTTCCCTATTTGGAAAGCTCCTGATTTTGCTGTATCTTTGAGGTCATTCCTGCATGTCTGTGGCTTATAAAAGACATTAAGACCTTTATAATCATGCAGCCCCTTGATAAAAATTTTTGAGCGTGTATCTACCAATGTACACATTCATTGGTTATTTACATACATATACTTACATACTAATATGTTCAAAATAAAGCATACATAACATATTTAAAAATTTTAAGGCTGATCCATAAATAGAAGTAGAAATTATGTTCTTTTCCTAACTCAGTGTCTTTGTACCACCCAATTTGGCAGCTGATGTAAAAAGAAGGAAGTGTTGAAGAAAGTTACCCATTTGCTTATTAGAATTGCCACATCAGAAATTTGTTTTCCTTCTGTCCTTTTATTTAAGAGAATTGCCCAAATAGAGCTGAGGTTTGGCTCAGAATGTTTTGGCATTAGATTGAGTGCAGTTGTGGGAGAGAAGCAAGAGGTGAAGTAAATCTATTCTCTGTTGTTACATTTGAGCCCTGGGGTTCGATGCAGAGTCTTGGCGTTTTCCCTGCCAGGCATGACCTGACTGCAGCAGAGAGGCTGGCAGGACCCAGAAGAACGCAGTGAAACCAGAGCGCTACTGGTTTCTCCAAGTCAAAGAGATATGGGTGCAGCTAACACACTGGGATTTTACAACTTTCACAGTTTCATAAATCATGTTAACTATTGGTTTTACCCCCAAAAGGGTATGTTGCATCTTACTCCCCACTCCTCCTCTTTCATTAGGGGAGAACATAGTGTCCTGGAGATCAGCCAACTGCAGATCCTTACATCAGCCATTCAGAACTGTGGGGAAGAGTTTCAAGAGTGCAAGGACAGGTGACACAAATGTCCAGAGTACTATTGCCTAATTCCGAACCGTAAATATTTGGTGAGCCGTCTGTCCTTGGTAAACTTACCAAGCAAATTTGGGGTTCACTCCACCTCTTGTTTCCTAAATCTGTACAGATGAAATGTCTGTGTCAGGGATAACTCATTGCTGGCCTGCCACTAATCATTGTCCTTCTCTGCTTCCCAGAAAGACGAAAATGCTGCAATTTCTTGAGTCCTCTTGATGGTCAGACATTGAATGACAGTTGTTGAAATTAGGCTAATGATCACCACTGTTACTGTAAACATTCCACCACTGTTAACTGTAAAGAGTCCCCTCCATGAACTTGAACCAATTCTACGTGGAGAGCCATGATTGCTTTAAATAATCCATACTGAAATTCAACTATATAGAGGAAAATCAGTTTGTCAATTATGAATAGAAAAAAAAATAGTGTGAAATGCAGGAAAGATTAGCTATTTGTGATTACTTAACTCATGGATTCATTACCTAGGGATACCTTAGTATTGGGTGTCAGGTTGAAAGTGCCCCTCGAGATGAAAGACTTGAATCAGAGAGAGACATAACTGCCCTCTTGCCCTCCTCACCTCCCAACCTCCATCTTTGGCTAAACAACAAACCAGACTGTGGGTGATCACCCAAGAATCCGCTTTGGCATTCTACGAGCTATGCCTTTGGTGTGGGCAGGGCCAGGGGGAATCTGTTACTTTTATCCATATGAAGAAAAGTACAGCAATAATACTCTGGTTTTGCACATAACAAGAATATTTTGCAAGCAGTAACTTTCCTGTGAGATTTGGGATCGATTTTCCCTAAGCAGTATCCGTGCTTCCCAATGATCCCAGTAGGCCTCTGTTATCCTAGAGGCCGTACATTTCCATAGAAGGACCTGGGGCTTTCTTCCTGTAGAATCTGCCCGTATGTTGTACGATCACTCTTCTTACAGCCAAGCAGGATGGATGAGTACAAAGGGGAGAGGAGCATGCAGCAGTTAGCAGAGGAAATAAGGTGAACAAGATGATGGGGGCACCTGCAGTGGGTCAGTTCAGGGGCAGTGTTCCTCAGGCACTTTCCTCTCTCTCCAGAGTCAGGCTGTTGAGCAACTCTGAGATTCCAGTTTCTTTCTTTTTTTTTTTTTCCCCTGAAATAAAGCATTTATATCTGGGAGCAGTTCTTGAACTGAGAGTTCAAAAGAAATGAACCTATTATATTAGTCTACAGGAAAAAATGCTTTCACTTGGGCAGCTGTAAAAGGGGGAAAAGAAAGTGACAGCCCTCACCAAAAGGAGAGACTGGGGAGGGGTATTCTTTCTGGCACCACCCGAGAGGGCCTTTGTTTATTGTATTATTTGTGAAACATTCAACAAAGTCTTATTGATTATCAACTACATGCAAACAAGGGGCTTCTAGAAAGTGCTGTCTTAACTTACTTTCCAGAGTTACCTGCAGATATAGGCAATTAAATATTTTATCCCAGGAAATAGCATTAGCACATTTTCTTTTGCATTAGATTATCACACTAGAAAATAGAAAGTCTGTTGAAAAGTTTAAATTTTTTAAAAGAAAGTGAAAATAGGTTAAAAGAAAAAAAAGGTCACAAAAGGAAGACATTTGGATCAGGCATACAAAGAACTGAGAGGTTATTAAAAGAAGAATGGTGGGGCTTCCCTGGTGTCGCAGTGGTTGAGAGTCCGCCTCCCGATGCAGGGGACACGGGTTCGTGCCCCGGTCCGGGAAGATCCCACATGCCGCGGAGCGGCTGGGCCTGTGAACCATGGCCGCTGAGCCTGCGCGTCCAGAGCCTGTGCTCCGCAATGGGAGAGGCCACAACAGTGAGAGGCCCGTGTACCAAAAAAAAAAAAAAGAAGAAGAATGGTGATGGGCAAACTTCTCTATGGAGAAGATGTCAGGTTAGAGTAGTCACATTTATTCAGAAAGCTTACAGTCAGCACTGGGTGAAGAGAACTCATAAGGGAGGGTGGATATAAAATACCGTATTTCATCTAATTTAAGCCCCCATTGAATGTAAGACACACCAATACTTGATGTTCCACTAAGGAAGAAGAAAAAACACTGCAAATCGTAATTGCACATTATAATTATTCTTTGAACACCAAGTTCAGAGATTTAAAAATATGATAAAATGTGGATGTTAGGAATATAAAATACTGTATGGTAATTTAAAAAATCACTTCCACACTACTATATATAAAATAGATAATCAGCGAGGACCTACTGTGTAGCACAGGGAACTGTACTCAATATTTTGTAATAAGCTATAAGGGAAAAGAATCTGAAAAAATATATATATATATATATAAACTGAATCACTGTGCTGTACACCTGAAACTAAGACAACACATTGTAAGTCAACTATACTTCAATAAAATTTTAAAAATAATAACTTCCAAAGTAAAATAATTATGACACATTAAAAATACCTTGAAGTTTTCTAAGTGCCAAATATAGAGAAGATATACTTATTGTTGATATTAGTAAAGAACTTTCTAAAAAGTACATTTATGGTCATCTCAATTTATCTTCATAACTCCAAACAAAAATTAATATTCCCATTTTACAGGCAAAGAGGTTGCAACCTGGACTGGTAAAGTCTGTGGCAGACCTCAGATTAGAATCGAAGCCTCTTGACCCCAGAGCTAGTTTATTACCCTCTTCCACCCACAAAATGTAGTCGATTCTCATTATTTGCAGTCGTTCTATTCTGTACAGTCACTGTGAGCACTGAATCAGCAAGGCATTACTCTGAGGGGAAATACAGCCCTCGGTTCCCGAGAGCCTCTGGTCGCAACATTTTCATCAGCCAATCACAAAACCTCGTTTTAAGTATGTTTTTGTTTAATGAGCCCTTATTTAATATATAGTATTAGTTGGTTAAAACTGAATTCACAGCCAGCAACGCTGTGACTCAAGCCTGAACAAAGCTTATCTAACACGCATTTTCCCCTTGAAGCACATCACAGCCTTACGCTCAGGAACACTTAGACACCACTTCAACTCTCCGTTTGGGGCTCCTTTTTTTTTTTTTTTTTTTTTTTTTCCGGTACGCGGGCCTCTCACTCTTGTGGCCTCTCCTGTTGCGGAGCACAGGCTCCGGACGCGCAGGCCCAGCGGCCATGGCTCACGGGCCCAGCTGCTCCACGGCATGTGGGATCTTCCCAGACCGGGGCACGAACCCGTGTCCCCTGCATCGGCAGGTGGACTCAACCACTGCAGCACCAGGGAAGCCCTGGGGCTCCTTTTAAACAGCGAAATCACCAAGCAGAAAAAGCACAAAAATGCAAAAACCATGGCACTAAACAGGACATGAAAAGAACCCTTGTTATCGTATGAGGGCTGAAATGAGCAGGCCACGTGTTACCTTGTTCAGCCTCAGCCGGGGGTGTGTGATTCCAGAAATTCAGATTTCTCAGTGACTAGCCAAAGTCCGCCGTGACCACGAGAGCACCCCAAATACAGATTTGACCATTACAAATACATTTTAGCCAGTAGACAAATTCGCAGATCCAGAACCTGCAAGTAAGGAGGATCAACTGTACTAACTCAGGAGGCTACAAACTAGGGAATTAACCTTAGATCACGTACGAAGTGCTGATCCTAAGTAAGGATATTTTCCGTAAGAAGATTTTAAAAAGATAAATCAGTGTCCGTTTTTGGATAACTAGTTTTGTAAGATCAAAAAGCCCTTGGAGTAAGTGCAGTGTCGCAGTGCTAGTGCTCACCCGTGCTCGTGCCACCCTCCAGCCCACGTGCCCAGAAGTGCCTGTGGGAGAAGGCTCGAGTCGACTTCTGGTCCCGAGAAACACATTGATCATACTTAATGTGCGCGTTCTAAGGAGAATGAATGTTCTGGGTAAAAAACTAGAGCAAGTGATAGGAACAGAGAGCAATAAAGGATTGAGTTCTTTTACTCAGAAGTTGGTAAAAGTCAGCACAACTGCTGGCGGTAGCTGCGAGACTTGAGGGACACAGAACAGCGCGGGCTGAAGAAAATGGCCCTGGAGTCAAAGCTGGGTTTGGATTTCTGCTCCTGCCACTTGCTATCTGTGGTTTTAGGCAACTTACTTAACCATTCTGAGCCTCGGTTTCCCCTTTCTGTAAGGTGAGGTTAATAATACTGGAATGCTGGAAGTGTTAAGTTCATTAAGTAGCCACCGAGTGCCTGCTAGGTGTTCCAGGAAGCACTCAACAAAGAGCAACCTTAAGAAACAGAGAGGGACATAGTCCTGTGCCTGATCATACAGAAGTCTTAAGTGGTTTTCTCAGATTGTTGATGGTAGTCTTACCTTGTAAAGAGGTCAGCATTCAGTTAGTTACCCAGGTTGGGAGCCGCCGCAATTCCATCCATAACCACCTCTCTCCCTCCTTGATGTCAGCCTCCTCTACTCTGGATTCCACCTCGTATATACCCACCGGTGTGGGGTCCTCCCCCCTCTCCCCACTGCTTTCATCCAGGCCTGTCTCACCATATGGACTCTTGCAATAGCCACTCAACTCCCCCAGACGCCAGGCTCTGCCAACTGAAAAGGCCCACGTCACCCACTGCTGAAAAGCCTCTATTGGCCCATGGAGCAAATTCCAGCCCCCTCAGTGTGGCATGTGACATCCTTCACTGCCTTGAGTCTTCCTGTTCATTTCTGGAGACTCGCCCCTCAGTTCCCACCATAGACCGAGTGTTCCAACGCCTCTGGACAATTTGTGATTCCTGAGCTGCCGTGCACTTGCTTCTGGTCTTCCCTTAACTCCTGCTGTCCTTCCAACATACCCTCCTTTTCCCCACTCGAGAAACTCCTACTCAGCCATCAGTACCCAGGTCAGGTGACACCCCTCCATAACAAACCCCTCCCCCAGTTCCCAGGCAGAATTAACCACTTGCTGTAGTACATCATGCTTGCTTCTGTTGAAGTCTGTATCAGGGTCAGTTTTTACTCTCTGTGTGTCTGTCTCTCCTGGGGTCTTGATATGAGGAGAGGCAGGCTGTGTAAGGTCCTTGAGGATAGAGACTAAGTCACAGTCATCCTCATAACCCCGATTCCCAGCCCAGTGTCAGGCACATTCTATTCTGTTGTAGCAACTACACATGTCAATTAAACAGAGACAGGACATTGTGATAATCAAGAGAATTACCATGCATCTGTAGGCTGAGTAACACTTAAAGTTCATTGTTTATTTCTAGACATTTACAATTGAGGAACTTATACTTTACGGAGACGATATGAATAGGACACTTGAAATAAGCACACAGATGGCATGGTTGTCAGAGGACAGTAAACAATTTCAACCTCCCTATAAAATTGTATGTGGTATACTTTGAGGTAAACGTTTTGAGTCTTTAAAAAACAATTATAGGGCTTCCCTGGTGGCGCAGTGGTTGAGAATCTGCCTGCTAATGCAGGGGACACGGGTTCGAGCCCTGGTCTGGGAGGATACCACATGCTGCGGAGCAACTAGGCCCGTGAGCCACAACTACTGAGCCTGCGTGTCTGGAGCCTGTGCCCCGCAACAAGAGAGGCCCGCGCACCGCGATGAAGAATGGACCCCACTTGCCACAACTAGAGAAAGCCCTCGCACAGAAACAAAGACCCAACACAGCCAAAACTAAATAAATTAATTAATAAACTCCTACCCCCAACATCTTCTTAAAAAAATAAAAGCGGGGCTTCCCTGGTGGCACAGTGGTTGAGAATCTGCCTGCTAATGCAGGGGACACAGGTTCAAGCCCTGGTCTGGGAGGATCCCACATGCCGCGGAGCAACTGGGCCTGTGAGCCACAACTACTGAGCCTGCGCGTCTGGAGCCTGTGCTCCACAACAAGAGAGGCCACGACAGTGAGGCCCGCGCACCGCGATGAAGAGTGGCCCCCACTTGCCACAACTAGAGAAAGCCCTCGCACAGAAACGAAGACCCGGCACAGCCAAAAATTTTTAAAAAATTAATTAATAAACTCCTACCCCCAACATCTAAAAAAAAAATAAAAAATGAAAAGAAGGGCTTCCCTGGTGGCGCAGTGGTTGAGAGTCCGCCTGCCGATGTAGGGGACACGGGTTCGTGCCCCGGTCCGGGAAGATCCCACATGCCGCGGAGCGGCTGGGCCCGTGAGCCATGGCCGCTGAGCCTGCGCGTCCAGAGCCTGTGCTCTGCAATGGGAGAGGCCACAACAGAGAGAGACCCGCATACCGCAAAAAAAAAAATGAAAAGAAATAAAATCTTGCAGCATAGGAAATAAACACACACTTTTTTTAAAAAAAATAAAAAATAAAAGCAATTATATAGCAAAGTAGATTAAATAATGCTTGAGGAACAAGAAGAGAAACTGATCAAGATGTTAGTGCAATGATCTGCCAGGAAAATTAGGTACTCGAGACCCAAGCACCCTTAATATGGGCAAAAACAGAATCAGAGCAGTTCTCCTTGGAAGGCCCTTACTTAAGTGTCTCTCAGACAGTACAGCTGCCAACTGTGCAGAGTCAATTCAGTTGCTAAATGTGAGCCTTGTCTTTGGTCTTCCTGGCCTTCAGCCTTGTGCCCAGATACCACCCACAAGACCCACTTGCCTTCAGGAGAGCCTTACAGCCAGTAAAGTCACATGAAATTCCAATTTCTTCCAGCGCATGTGCATCAGCCGGCATCGCTTGGGGCTTAGCACTGCTGCCTAAATACTCGGGGTGTAGAGATGGGAGAGTCATCCTCCAAGCCCTTCCAGGGCTATACAGGCAACACTGAAGGTCATATATAGCAAAGGAAGGAGAGATAACAGTCATGTAGACATTCTTCAAACAACTTCTAAGTAGTTATAATCCATACCCACTGTAGAAATTTTTTTAAACTGGTTTTTACAAGGATGATAAAGGATAAAGGTAATAATAACTGCCCTAATTCTGTTACCAAAATATAATCATTTTTAATTATTAACACTTTGGTTTATTTCTTTCCAATCTGTTCTCTGTGCACATAATTACTTTTATCATGGTTGAGGTCACACTGAATATTCAGTTTTGTAAGCGTTTTTGTGCTTCACTTAAACACTTTTTCCCTAAACATATGTAAAGTATGGATAAAGTATCAGAAGAAGTTTCATTCAAATCTTAGTCAGTCAGTGAGTATTTACAAATTTTACTAAAACTTCCAAACTAAATTCAGAGTAATACCTCTCACATGTCACTTGGAAAAGCAGTGACATATACACAGTTGCATTGCTGCTACAGAGATCCTTCTTTTCAGCAATGTGTAGGAGGGACTCACACACAGAAGTTAAATGGAGTCCCAGATGCCACACAGTTAATGAAAGGCCAGAACTCAACAGCAAACTTGTTTCCCGTCTCCGTTAGCTTCTCAAGTCTTCTGCTTTTTTCCTGTAATCAGTGCCCATTGCCAGAAGATTCATTCTCACTCACTGTGGCATCAGCAAAGTGGGTTAGACTGTTTGTTTGTGGAACTCTAGTAATGTGGGAAATTATTGTTTGTCACTCAGTTAACTTGCTCAAACTTTTTGGTGAACACTGCAAACCTTTGCAGAAATGGTGTGGTTTAGAAAGTGGATTTTCTAGCTCTCAGTGACTTAAAAGTCTCTGCTCAGCCATACCCAGGGTGAAAGTGTCTGTCGGAACACAGAACTGTTGGCCAGTAAGTGCGCCCCTTAAAAGGAACTAGGGCAAGGTCTGGCAGAATTATAAATAAAACACAGGGTTTAGTTACATCAGGGTGGGCTCTAAAGTGGGTTAGTCTTTTAATAGGATGATGAAATTAGAGGTACTTGACAGGTTTTATTAAACTTTGGTTTAATAAAAGTCCTACTTCAAACTGATAACACACGTGCCTTCTTTTTGTTGAAGGCACAATCTTGTGGTTGTCCCGAAAATGCTTCTTTAATTTGAAGAATATATTCAAATGGGGCTTTCCTGGTGGCGCAGTGGTTGAGAGTCCACCTGCCGATGCAGGGGACACGGGTTCGTGCCCCGGTCCGGGAAGATCCCACATGCCGCGGAGCGGCTGGGCCTGTGAGCCATGGCCGCTGAGCCAGCGCATCCAGAGCCTGTGCTCCACAACGGGAGAGGCCACAGCAGTGAGAGGCCCGTGTACTGCAAAAAAATATATATATATGTGTGTGTGTATATATATATATATATATATATATATATACACATATATATATACACATATATATATACACATATATATATATATCTTCAAGTGACTATACAAGAGTGACCTATGACACAGGTCTGTAAGACACAAATCTATAAGGATGTTATTTAAGAAAATATTTTTTGGCAAGAAGAAAAATTTCCTAACCTACTTCTACTTCTTATCATTCAAATTCTTCAAAAGGATGTTGATGTAGTTTTTGATTTATGTTGCAATGTGATGTCACCTGAAAAACCCAGAGCTATTAGCAGGGGATAAAGATAATTTCAGTTTGCTCTCTTAAAAAAAAAGTGCTGAGAAAAACGAAGTGAAGAAAGCTCAGTGGTGATACTTTAAAATTAGGGTTTAGGTTAAATATTTATTATTTTCTTCAATGTGACAAAAACATCTTAAGAACACACACAGCCAAGACAGATGTCAGACTCTATGTTGAGTTAACATCTGTTCAGTTTTATTGTGATTATTCAGAGATTCTGTAAGACTGTGCCTCACAAAATATAGTGCAACAGTTAATGAAATACATAATAACCGAATCTGAATTGGACCAGATCAGGTGAGTTTCTGGAGAGGGGAGAAGTGAGACACTTACCGGAAAAACTACGTGGTCAGGTGTGTCTGTGTCAGGAAGCAGGTCTAAAGTGCATGGCTTACTACTTTGCTGAAGAACTAGGAATGAATGGCACTACAAATGAGCATTATATCATTGATCCAAAACCAGTGAAACATTAGTTTTCAGTACTTTAATTTTAAAAAGTACCATCGGGTGCTAATGTTACAACTTGAGTCAAAGAAGACATGTCTCTTCTGTGAGTTGTTCAGTGTGATATCATTATTAACCCAAATTCATCTTAGAGTAGGTTTGACTTAAAAGTTTTCAGTGAGCTGTGCTGAGCCTAAAAATTCTCCCCGAACCGTAGCATCTGTTCTATATTTACAAACTGAAATAACTACAGATGTCAAATGAGAGAAGATTCTATTTCCTTTAGAAAATGAGTCTTTTTTTTTAGAAGTTTGCATCAAAAATCTTTTTAAACCTTAAAGCTTTTTATTTTCCCGGCACAAAATAGCTAATGTGCAATTGTTGCAATTTCTTCTACCCAGTGCCCTGCCAGACGGTTTTAGACTACCTGAAGACGGTGCTTCAGCACTACAACCAGCTTGTGATCCCACAGCCAGCCGACCAGCCGGCCGAGGTAGGTCTCATTCCATTTGGAATTTCCTTAAGATGAAGCATCTTGGTAGTTTACCCATGTATATATATACCAGAACAGATTGGCTAGCAAAATACATGTTTGACTCTGAGGTTTATGGGTGAGTATATATCCTGTGGAGAAAGATCATGCATCATGAAGATTTAACTCTGTACTCTGAGGGGGAGAAAAAGAAATAGTTTAAATCCTGTGGGCAAGTCTCCCCCCATCCTTTTGGCACAGAGAACCCACCTGTCGTTCCCTCAGGCAGAGCCAGTGTTTGTTCCAAGTCTTCCCACCCTGAAAATCAGCCCTCCTTCGATTCTCCCTCCATCCCTCAATGATTATCTTTTCTTTCTCCTTCCATCACCCGAAGCATCCTATCGGCACCTTCATCCTACACCACAACACATCCCGCTCCTTGAAGGTCGGGCCCAGGTCTCGTCCCCATTGGCATCCCCAGTGCATGTCATCGAAGGCATTTGCTGAATGGGGACCTCATTCTTCTCCGTGATTAAACACTTGAAAGACTGGTGTATATTCATTGCTCCACTCTCAGTTCTCCTTTGCCCTCCCCTGCCTCCGTAAGCCAGCTCCACCTCCATGACGCAGCGAATGGTCTGCAAGAGCCCCCCAGCCTGCTACTCTCCCAGTTGTCCAGTCCAGGGGCCCATTTTCCAGCCCCCGTCATCCACAGGGCCTCACCCCTCCTCCAGCTGCTCCCTTTCTCTGGGGCTTTGTGTCAGGACTCTTGTGGTTCCCCGTCCCTTTCTTATTAAGCTTTAAGGAGTTTTCCAATCACTGTTCTCTGGACTTTGATCTTTCATCTCTCCACTGCCTTTCTCTGCTCAGTTACACTCTCTGAACATCAACCATGTGTGGGTTAACGAGTCCCAAACCTAGATCTAGACCCCAGTCCCCAGGACTCAACTCCAGACCACTGTGTCCTACTGCCTGACCAGTGGAACTCACGATGCCTCCTCTGAATACCCATCGTTAACTCCTGTGTCCTCTTCAATAAAAGCAGCACCAGCCCTGGGCAGAAACTTTCAAGGCATCACAGACTCTTCCTCTTCCTCATTCCTCGCAGTCACATTGAACAGTCTCTTCTCTCTAGTTCATTCTCAGTCACATGTCACCTGGGCTGTTGCAGTAGATTCTTTCTTCTCCGTGCTCCACACTGGAAAGTTGTTTTTCTAAAATACAGATCCAAGGGCTTCCCTGGTGGCGCAGTGGTTGAGAGTCCGCCTGCCGATTCAGGGGACACGGGTTCGTGCCCCGGTCCGGGAAGATCCCACATGCCGTGCAGCGGCTGGGCCCGTGAGCCATGGCCGCTGAGCCTGTGCGTCCGGAGCCTGTGCTCCGCAGCTGGAGAGGCCACGGCAGTGAGAGGCCCGCGTACCGCAGAAAGAAAGGAAGGGAGGGAGGGAGGAAGGAAAAGAAAGAAAGAAAAATACAGATCCAAAATAAATGTCACATGCTTAAAATCCTTAGCTCCCTAAAATAGGGTCCACATTTTTATTTATTTATTTTTTTAACCGACCCCTCTTTTAAACTCAAAGTCTTTCCAATCAGTTCCTTTTCTTTTTTTAAATTTATTTATTTTATTTGGTTGTGCCGGGTCTTAGCTGCGGCAGGTAGGCTTCTTAGTTGTACCTTGTGGGCTCCTTAGTTGCAGCATGCATGTGGGATCTAGTTCCCTGACCAGGGATCGAACCCAGGCCCCCTGCATTGGGAGCTTGGAGTCCTACCCACTGCACCACCAGGGAAGTCCCGGGTCCACATTTTTTAACTTGACATTACTATTATACAAAAAGCACATCTGAAAAGCCCACTTCTTCCAGAAGCTCTTCCTGATTGCCACACCCCTCTGTGCTCAGAGAGCACATTGTTCATGAGACTAAATCAGAACTTACTTAAAAGTTAATATACACCTCCGTCTTCCATCTGGATATGACTCTATGAAGACATTAAATAAGTGCTGTTGAAATTGGTTTGTTCAAAGTGACTTGACATAGGTCAGAGTTGGTATAGGTCACCAATACCCTTTTGGTGGCTAATATGAAGAGAATTCTATAAAAATATAAAAATAAGGGGAAAATCTACATTTCCTCCAGATAGGACTATTTAAACCTTTATTACCCATCATCATCGTTATTACTATATTATTTTTATTGTCATTTCAGGCAAATGAGCATCTTCTCAGTAGCATTATTTAATCACATTTGATTTCTGTTAGCTGTGCTGAAACAGCATGGGTAACCTCATCCACAACACAGAGCAGTCTGAGTTGTTTGGGGCTATAAATGACTTTCTCTCTTACTCCTTCCTTCCCTCCCTCTCCCTCCCTCCCTCCCTCCCTTCCCTCCTTCCTTCCTTCCTTCCTCTCTCCCTCCTTCCCTTTCTTTCTTTCTTTCTTTCTTGAAAATGACCTCCAAATGGTATTTCTACATTTTGGAAGAGCTGTTGAGCTCTTCTGTAGGAGTGGATGCTTTCAAGCTTGGAGAGGGCACCTTCCCTGGATTGCCAGCTCTCTCATCTCAAGTACCTCCCATCTTGAAGTAGCCTCAGCTCTTGTTTTAGGGGCAACTCTGAATATGGGGACAGGGTTCCCAGCTGTGCCTTCTGACTTGTGAGACTTTGGGAGAGGATTTAACCTTCTTGGCCAAACAGCCACGGGCATCCTGGCTTGCCAGATGAGCTCACACACCCGAGGGAAAGCTGTTTTTAAAACATACAGTGTTAGGTAAATAAAAGTTTTGAAAACTAGCTGCACAGTCTCCTTTTGTAAGGCTGACAAGCGTACTTACAGAGACAATGACCAAGAGGATGATTTCAAATTAAAGATGGTGGAAGGCCTCTGTCCTCAGTAGCCCTTTTTAATGGCCTCTTGTCTTCGGTGCTCTCCTTAAAGTTCTTTAACTTTGCCAATTTATACACAGTAGAAGCTCTTCAATGTCCCAGTACCACAGAGGTTTAAAGAAAAGTAAGAGGGCTTCCCTGGTGGCGCAGTGGTAGAGAGTCTGCCTGCCGATGCAGGGGACACAGGTTCGTGCCCCAGTCTGGGAAGGTCCCACATGCCGTGGAGCGGCTGGGCCCGTGAGCCATGGCCGCTGAGCCTGCGCGTCCAGAGCCTGTGCTCCGCAATGGGAGAGGCCACAACAGTGAGAGGCCCGCGTACCGCAAAAAAAAAAAAAAGAAAAGTAAACTCTTCATTGTAGCCACCGGTATTGAGTGTCTGCTCTGTGCCAGCAGCGGTAGTATTTACTGCATCAGTCACCCACCGGATGGATGTTCATTGCACCTAGTATATGTCAGGCACTGTTCTTCCTTGCTATCTGCCTCCTCCTCCCCCCAGCCATAACCTTCTGTTCCTTATCTTTGTGGAGGACACCCCCGTTGCACCTGGGAATCATCTTCACTCCTCAGTCCCCCGTACCCTGGCTCAGTGGATTGGTTGCCTGACCACCTCGGGTTTACATCTCTCATCCTCACTTCTCCATCGGCACTGCCCGTCACTCCAGTCGTCCCTCCATCTCTCCCCTCCTGCCGTGAAACAGCAGCCTGGGCTGAAGGACCCTTCGGAACCTCTGGGCTCCCGCCCATCTTTTGATCATACATAGTACACAGAGCCAAGGGTCGGTTTATGCTCCCGAGTACTCGTATTTTAAACCCAAGATAATTTAGTTCTCCCCATGTTATAGACGGGGAAACTTTGGTCCAACAAGTTAAAGTAATTTGCTCAAGAAACAACAAATAAAACCCAGAACAAAGATTTAGTTCAAACCCAGGCTGACTCTCAATTCAAACCACAAACCACCTCCCTCAGCTGCTTCCCTTAAAAAGGACACAGAGTCACACTCAAGCTATTTCAAGGGAGTATGAATGCTGCGGTGATGAGTTTCCATGGGTATAATTCAGTCACAGTTTCATAGCCATACCTGCCGCCTCTTTCTTTCCTGTTGGCTCCTATACCATTTGCCCTTCTCAGAGCTTAACTGAACAGAGCACTATTTAAAATTAAAAGCTATCAGTTCCAAATAGTGCCAAATTTATAACCTGTAGTAAATTTGCAGAGTTGTAAAACTGAGTGAGTTTCCCTTCTTTATTTTGTACACCTTCATTACTGGGGAAGAAGTACATTAAAACTGAGATCATGGGTTAATTAATTTGTCCTGGACTGTAGAATTTTATGGACAACCAGAACTAAAATAATGGTTGTGTAGGTGCAATTGACTAAACATGGCTTATAAATGTTACAGAAATTCCTGTAATTAGTCCCACTGCAACTATTTAGCCTGGGAATTTTATAGCAGACATAAATTATGAAGGTGAAAAGTAAGAAAAATCTTGAGTTGACATAGTGGCATTTGCAGAAGCTATAATTTGAGGAAACTTGTTTTGCATTATTATTAGTGATTATTTTTTTCTGTTTCCACAATTCCCCCTCTTTAAAATTCACTTTTTAATGTTTCCACTGAAATACAATGGCTATCAGATATTAGGTGCATGAAACACAAAAAAATACCTTATGGAAGTAGCCCACCAGCATCATTTCTAAAAGTACTTAACCGCCAACCAAAGGATGAAGAGACCTGTTTGATCACACTCTTCAAAGTCATTTTTTGCATATTTTAATAGACTGAAAAGGAAAGTTACAGGTTATATTTAAATAGTGTTCCCTGTCATTGGGGTCTTGACACATTTTAACCTACCTGTTAAAATGCAAGTTATAAATAGCTCCTCTTTCAAAGGTGTTCATTATACCTCATTGGCTCTTGTTATAGAAAATGCAAATGTAATTTGAAAAGTGCCCCGTTCTGAGTGTGAGCAATTACTTGTGCTCTGCAGTACCTGGTTCATTGTCAGTATAGCCACTTGGTTAAAAAGCATGTTTGCCTTTGAAATGGAGATCGCCTGTGCTGCTGGCTGGCTCGCCAGCTAAGTAGGTAATGAGAAAATATTTCGCTTTTCCAGGGAAGCAAGCAGCTGTTGAACAACTATCCTGTCTACATAACGAGCAAACAGTGGGACGAGGCTGTAAATTCTTCAAAGAAAGACGGGAGGCGGCTCCTTCGATACCTCATCAGATTTGTTTTCACAACCGATGAGCTTAAGTACTCATGCGGCCTTGGGAAAAGGAAAAGGTCAGTGCAGTCAGGAGAGACAGGTCCTGAAAGACGCCCT
Source organism: Mesoplodon bidens (assembly GCF_964165515.1). Lineage (NCBI taxonomy): Eukaryota > Metazoa > Chordata > Mammalia > Artiodactyla > Ziphiidae > Mesoplodon > Mesoplodon bidens. The sequence continues at coordinate 145,956,522 of NC_138176.1, forward strand.
CTGGATCCAGTTAAAGTAACATGCCTCCGAGGTACTGCATCCTTCCACTCAGTGTCCATCTGTGATCTCATTTCACCGCATTGGCTGTGGCTCCCCCGTGCAAGTGTTCAGCCTTTACTGTATTTTGGTTTTTTTCCGCTGAGACGTTATAGGCTTCATGTGGCCCATCTCCTTGGTATCAAGAAGTTCTTTAAAAATTCTTCGTTTGCTTTAGCACTTAATGGCACATAAGCACTGCATAGCACCTCATGTTTCACGCTTTAAGTTCAGATTTTCTTTGCTGCCTGGGAAGGCAACCTCCAGCAAAACTGGAGCACTGGGGAAAGCACAGAGGAAAAGAAGCCAAGGAACCTCAAAAATTATCCCAATTTCATTTGCAGCCTATGACGCCCTCCCCCAATCTAGCTACCTTCTCAAGAATACTTGCCCCAACTCCTTAAATTTATTTAGAATTAATTTTCCTTAGGCCTAAAGTATTTCTCGCCCACTCAGATTTTATTCTGTTCGTTTTTTTTTAAGTTTCTCTATTAAAAAATACTACTCAGATAATACCATTTCTGCAGCATTAACAGCTGATTACTTTGTAGCTGATCCACACTATGGATAGGCCAGGCAGAGGGTAAGGAGGTGTATACGGTTGATTCAGTGGTTGCAAATAAATAAACACAGACAAGTGGAAACATTATAGTGCCAACAAAAGCGCATTCACACCTGAAAAATCCATATCAAATAGCTCAAATATTAACCTATACAGTTCAAGAGTGATTTTATTGGTTGGAAAGACAATAATGATTTACTCTGGATAGGGATCGGAATATTTCCTGGTGAAGAAATCACAGTGAAAAACCTTATCACTGACAAGGCCTTAGTCATCAGAAGGGACACTCACTCCTACACCCCTCTGGGCCTGCCCACAGTGACTGTCAGCATGCCTAAGGTGCCTGTGTAGTATTTGTTAGTAGTGGAGATCCCCAGACCCACCCTGAACTTCTGATTCAGGGCGTCTGGCGTGAAGACAGAGGAGGCACACATTACTGTACCTCACGACCACCCCAGGTGATTGATGCTGGTGGCCTAGACTTGAGAAAACCACCTAGAATGAAAACACCAGCATTAACTCAGCACAGGTGTGCTGGAGCACCCCCTGTTGGCCAGTCTGAAAATTCTACTTACTCAGAGTGACTGGGTGATGGAAATTTCCAGGGGCTGTCTTAGCAAACTAGCCATAGTTTCCTTTATTCCCCAGCATCATCAGAGCAGACGGAGGCAGCAGAGGCAGTGGTGAGCTTGGGTGTCCTGAGAGCCTGCTCCACGAGTACTCTGGAAGTTGCCCTGAGGCTTACAAGGGAATCAGGATAAGGGGCCCCACTAAGGTATCCCTTTCCAGAAATCCTTGTTAAACAATTTATATTTTAACAAGCAAGTCAGTGAAATTGAGGGATTAATATACGTCTCAAAGCACTAGTGTCAGTGCTGCGGGACCCACTGTGACACCGATGCAGCCCAGGCTGCCTGACCAGAATGTGCACTCTCCAGCAGGGAGAGCTGGGCAGGACCCACAGGCTTCCACCCGCCCATGGGTGGAGAATGCATAGGCAAGAACTGCTGATTGTGTCAGGGGCAGCTGGTTAGAGCATTTATGTCTGTCCCAAAGGCTGAAATCCTGGGGCCTTCCTGTGACCTAAATGGGATTCCCCTCCTGCAGGTTTATGCTTGCTGACTCCCAGGGTGGACATCCTTGTGGTCAGCAAGATTAGAATGGCCAAGGAAGCCTCAGACAGCTGGACACTTGAGGGATGGAAAGCAGGGTGCTTTGGGGAATGAAATCAAATTCTAGGCTGGCCTGTCCCCAGGGTGGTTTGACCCCAGAAGGAAGGGGGGTCAATGATGTGAGGATGCTTCCTATCCGTGTAACAGAATGAGCTCTACTTTTAGCCTGTAGTAGTCTGGCACAACGTTAGGGGGAGTCCTGTTGCAGCAGCGGGCGCTGAGGAGGGGGAGGAGGTGGGAGGTGTCACAGAGCAGCACGTTCTTAGAGGGGCAGGGCTGCAGCAGCATCAGCAGTTAGCCTTGACTTCCTCTCCTGCATACTTGGAGTCTTTCATTTCTTTGTGTTCATATGAGAGTGGGGAATCTGGATAGAGATAAACTACTTAAACAGTCATTGAATACTTACTGAACACATGAGGTAGGGAACTTGAGGAAGACAGAGAGGAATAGAAAACAGAATGCCTGAATTCTGGAGTTGATAGCTTGGCTGGAGATGATTTGAGGACATAATGAATAGATGTGAATGCAAGGAAAATAATAGGGAGAGGACTAGATATTTGAGCACTAGTGGTCCCAGAATACCTGCTTTCTCTCTGCTCAGCATTATAATGACCATGACCTAGGTTTGAAAAGCATTCTTCTGTGTTTCCTAGGCCTGTACCTCAGCATAAGCCATCTGGTTCCTGACAGTTTTCCAGGGCGAGGAGCTGAATAGACACAGTTGTGTCCCCAAGGAGGGCCACTAGGGCTGGGACTTAGGCGGGGTGAATGAGTCTCTCACCTCAGGCATGGAGTTGAAGGGGATGCTCCTGCGTCTCTGCTAAGATGGGCACAGTTCAGTTCATGGGATTTTTCTGGTCCAGGTACTTAAAAGCATCAGCTTCCGTGGGCAAATAGGGTCGGGATTTCACAAATAAATTTCAGACAAATCCAGTCCTACAACCAGAACCACTGTCTTGTAGAGGAAGCAGTGCTGGCGAAGAAATGGTGTGTAAATGGCAGTCACCTTGAACTTTCAGTCAGCTGTGACAAAAAACACAGTTTGACTTAGAACTTTTTCCAGAATGCTCATTTCAGTAGAATTTTTTCCAGAATGCTCATTTCAGTTTACAGATGTCCATATTAAAATAGCTGTGTAGGAACTATACATGTCCCCTGACTCCCTGAGAAAATAGAGGAAGGGTTAATATGAGCTCAACCCAAGGGAGTTTGTTTCATTGGAGTCTGAGCTACTTGTTATATATTCTTTCTTCCAGGCACGCTAATTGCTTTCTGGTGATATTAAATATTTAGAGGAAAAGTCATCTAAAAAATATTTGTCAGTACACTTATAGATATCACAATTAGAGAAATAAAGTATAGCCTATAGTAACATTTTAAGAATGTGAAAACCTCTTCTGAACCAAAACTTAGGCAGTTTCTTACTCATTGAGATTTTATTTTTTTGCACTTAATCTACAAATCAGTAGCTGGTTAAAGAATACCATCTAATGATATTTGCTATGCTTCTGGAGATAGTTAACACTCTAAAAGTGTGAGCATGTTAACAACAGGGTTTTGAAATGTACTCTTAACTTTTCTTACCAAGCATGGTGCATACCACGCCTTGCAAATCAAATTTACCTTTCATAGCAATCGTGCCTTAGAGGGATCACTCTCACTTATGTAATTTTTACTTTTGCACCTGAGTAGAAAATGTGTATGGCGTAAGTTGGGTCTAATAAGTGACATCATCATGGCATTACATTGGATGTCCCATAAAGCCTTCCTTATAGAGCTTTTGTTAAAGTTTAAGCAGCCTTCCTGTCATTCGCTGCAAAAACCAGCTGTTTTTCTCTCTCTTTTTTTTTTTTTTACTGTTGTGTGTATTCCCACAGAATTCATTAGGATGCACTGTACCTCCAACCCCGACTGGTGGATGCCCTCGGAGGAGCAGATAAACAAAGTGTTCAGTGACGCTGTGGGTCACGCTCGGCAGGGGCGGGCAGTGGGGACTTTCCTGCACAACGGAGGCTCATTTTATGAAGGGATCGATCACCAGGCTTCCCAGGATGAAGTCTTCAGTAAAAATTCCCAGGATGGGTCTGGTGATTAGTGGACAAAACCTTTCCACACTAGCAGCCGGTCCTCTCAAGAGTTCCAGTTGTGAATGTTCTGTTACCATCACTTTAGAATCCAAAGCACGTCACTCTGTTACATCCTAACAGAGTTAAGGTTTACACATCCTAAACCTTAACTCTTGACCTACTGCCACAGTTCCTAGTACAAACCCATTTTAGGGCTGTTTGGGAAGTCTATGGAGCCTACAGAGATTTTCAGAATATTTCAGAATATTACATTATACAAAGAAAGTTGATTTTAAATGATGACTAGTTAGACGGTGAGGGTGAAAAAAGAGAGGTGAGCTCCTGGTCACCTGTCTGGAATCTTCAAGTAAGCTCTGTTTCCTGAGCAGAGCTGGTCCCCACAGAGATTGGTTTGGTTAGTGTTCCTGCCCATGGGAGAAGGTAGAGACATGGCGTTATCCTAAGGGACAAGGAACAAGCATTCTCTTAATTTAATTCAAATAAGTTGTCTTTATGTTTTCCAAAGATTTGAATTTATACTTCTCAGCAAAGACATAGGATAGGTCACATTGCACGCTGTGTCTACATTGACAGAGCCTGTTATTAAAAAGAAACCAGAGGTCAGAAGCCACCTGTAGACAATGATTAATTGGAAGTCAGCTGTTATTTTTACCACACAAAAAAATTTCTACTGTGTTGATCAGGAAGGCACTATGTGATCTCTGAAGTTAACAAACAGTAATAGTTTTCACTGTATCAGTCAAGAAACATCCAAAGATTCAAAACCATTTTCAGATGCTCGATTTTGTAAGTTCACAGATCCACAGTTTCCATAGCCTTAAATCGGGCTTTGTTGACACAATGCCAGAGTGATGGGTTGAACAATGAGAATTTCAGTTAGCTAGTTGTTTGGTGCACTGAGGACCAAACAAGTGATGTGACTGATGGTATTCACTGCATTGACCAGATGTTCTGGAATTGTACACACACAGCTTCAAGGCCATTCTGACAACTATGCAATGGGCTTGTCTGTAATTTCTCAGAAATTTGAGGGTCTTTTTGTGCTGAGTTGATCTTTAGAATTTGCATAAATCTTGTTTCTTGTTGTCACCGATGGAAATGTTTCATCCCAACTGTTGTGTGCCCCCTTCCCGCCAGTATTCCCCTGAACTACTGGCTCTGGCTGAGTTAGCAGTGGCCACTCCCACCCACTTTCCCTGGTTTAATTTGTTGAGCTTCATCTGTGAAGTTAGTAGTAATGTCTTTGGAACCATTTCTTATCCACAGATGCTTTCTGAGAATCTTTCTGAGTGCTTCAGGTTTGGGTGGGAGGGGAGGCTTCCTTTATCACCCTAATCCAGACGTCTGCATTCTTTGTAGAGTCGAGGGCTAAATGGGCAACTGTTAGTGAAGGCTGCTAATGTCATCTACAAACATGACTAAGGGTTTTGAAAATGGTTTGGAAATTCATTTAAAGTTTATGAGCATCCATTGCATAAAGAGGGTTTTTTGCCACTTTTTGACAAAGTAAAATAATAAATTACCCTTTATCTTCTATAATTAGCATCAGCTCTGCATGACCCTAGCAATAGGTCCTTCTTTAGCTTTTGTTATGATTATTAGTTTCCCCCACTGAAAAGTTTGTTTATAGAGATGGTCATTTGTCAGATCTGTTAAATGGTATGGGGAGAACTAATATTTCAATCCTGTTTTGGAGCAACTTTGCTAAAATTTGCAGGTAAAGGAAAAGATAAGGGCAAATGCAGTGCTTCTGGGAACGATGAGACTAGTTAGTATCTTTGGCTATCCGAGGAAGAAGGATACTCCCTGAGGAGTTTTCAAGGTCTAGAAGTCAATATCTTATAAGAATCTTTGGTGACATGAAACCTTAGCCAGGAGAAAAATACCACCATAATCTCACCTGTCTCTCCATCTTACTTTTCCTTTCTTTGCATTGGACTTTAGTTATCCTTACTGCTGATTTCACTGTCCTTTTTTTTTCCTATAGCAGCAGTATTTGACCACTGCCTTAAAAAAAAACAAAAGAACTTCCAATTCTTATTGTTTCCCTGAAAGCTTGCGAATTCCACAGATCTTCACATCTACGCGTCATCATGGAGCCGTGTGTCGTGCTGATCTTCGCTGAAGGTGGCGATGGAGCATTTCTGCATTCACTCTCCATAGCCTTACAGGTTGGCATGCTTACGACAAGTGCTTGCTCCACTCCTGTTATCATCCCCTGAGAAGGCTCCTGGGGTCAGGAGGCTCTGCCCCTCAAGACCCGTGGTTGCACCAGCCTTTGCTCGAAGGTACACCTGGTCTCTTCCTCCCACCCCTATTTTCAGGTGAATTATCTCTCTATCAGCTGTTTTCCAATACTTCACAAATTCTAAAATGTTAAGAGCTGCACACTGGTCATCTCTTACGCACATGAGCAATCAAGGTCCAGCAAGATGACTGACTTAGCATCACACAGCCAGTTCCACCGCCTCTCCTGGGTCTAGGACCTACGATCCCCTGTCCCCAGTCAGACGTTCCATTCCACTCTTCACCGTTGATGTAGTTGCTGTGTTCCTTTAGCCGAACCCACCGCCTGACCCGGGCACTAATGGCCCTTGGGCTGTGACACAGTATCTGCTTGGCTGTTCTGCTTTGTCCTCTCCTTAGTCCATGTCACATGCCGCTATTTGCACTTCCCCTTTAAGGCTGGTATATTACCTGGCTCTTGCTGGTTGCCTGCATGGTCACCTGATTTTCAAATCAGGGTTTGCAAGGATCGTTCACTTATTTTTTTGGTAAGGCCATTGCAGCCTCTGTAGCAAGGTTAAAAGCTCACCAGTGAGAAGATTAGATGTTGTCACTGCTCTGTCAGCCTTTCCGTTGATCTCTTTGGAGACCTGGAGACCTGTATATTTTCTTATTTGATCTTCTACATCTTTGGCAGTTGGATAAATTGCTCTCTTGAGCAGACACTCATGTCAGCTTTTAGCAGCTTCCTTGAGTCATTTTAGCATTGGAATAACATAGATTGAATTAAAACAGCTCAGGATGCAGCTTTGCTCCACCTCATTGGTGAGAGAAAAGGTCATAGGTCTGGCCTGACACCACAGACCAAATTTGGTATTTTGTCAGTGACTGGGCATGGTTCATAATCCCATCTATCAAGGGAACCATACCTACTCTCAGTGACAGTGTCTTGATGTGTCCTGAGTTTTCCCAAATTAAAGTCACATCACAAAGAGCATGCCTGCTTTCCCAGTGAATGGAACGCCAAGTGCAGTTCCGCTTGGCCCAGCATAACCCTTCAGTGATCTGTTTGGAGGATGTAGGCCAGGAACCGGGAGATGGGGTGGGGGGATGCGTCATACTCTGCGAGCAGTTACTAAGCTCCCATTTCTCATGGTCTCTTTTGAGGGTCCACCATTCACAATCTCATGGTTTAACCTCAGTATTAAATGCTTTGGAGAAAATCTGTCAATTGAAAATATTCAGCCCTGAACCCAGGCACCACTCTCTTGGTTGAGAATTTCCACCACAGCACTGAGGCTACTGTCACCATTTACGTTTCATAAGGCTTCACTAGGAACGGAGAGGCTAGTACGAGAGCATTTGCTGGAAATGGTCATCATCTCCTTTGGTAGGGGAATTGGGAGGTACGTTATACACGTGGCTACTTCGTAGCTGTAGGACAAGTGGGTCATTTTATATTCTGGATCTTTGTTAGCCCTTCATCAGTCATAAACACATTGACCTGAGAGATTTGTTCACCAGAATTATAAGGCGATATAAATTACTCAATATCTTATTTGATCCAGCTCCTCCATGTGTCAGCGATAGAATGGTTAAGTCCAGTATATTCTTGTAATATCAGATGTTTTCCAAAAATCTAGACAATAATACAAACTTGGGAATCTACAAGTTCGTGATGGCTACATTTTCCTGCCACCTTTAATGGCTTGACCTCCTGTTGCTATCAGAAAATGGATGGAGCATCGAGTAGGATGAAGCATGCACTGTTTTCAGGAAGGCAAACATACGTTGCCCTCATTTGAATTCTGTCATTCAGCGTGTACTCTAGAACCTAAACCTAATACCCACTGACTACCTCCTTAGTTTTTCTTAGATTTCTATCATTTTAAAAAGTCTCATTCTTGGATAACTTCATTTTAAAAAATATTTAAACTTTTCTCATTTCACAGTACAGATGTTTGTAATTTTTGACAGCTCTTATATACCAGTTTTTAGAAATGTAATAGAAAGTGATTTTGCACATATGGTGCAAGCCTTGCTGGTGCGTGTTTAATGTGGTGACACTTGCCAAAACTGCTTGGCAAAACATGTCAAATAGGATGCTTGAGTCAGAACTCTAGTGTAAATGTGTCTAAACAGCAGTATGTATCATTATGATATATTTTTGTAAACATAGTGATGGCTTCTTTCAGTCGTGTAAGTACTGGATAAAAATAACCACTTCACTTGAATAATGTAGAAAAATGTCACCCAGTTGATGGCCCTCCGCAGTTACTTACATTTTATCAGCCAGTGGCATCACTTCTTCTATTTGTGTTATTATTTAGAGGAGAGTGAAGAATTGATACCAGACAACATGGAGTGCAAAAATAATAACTCACCAATATTTGCCTCCTAATTAAAATTCAAAACTATAATGGATATGTTTACACGTTAGAGACCACTTTTACCCTCCACAGTATATTCAATTGCAAGAAACATTGAGAGGTCTGGACTTCACTCATCTAATGACCAGCTCAGTAAGCTTGGCTCTTGAAAGCACTAAATTACCAAATCATTGTGGTAAAAGTGACCAGATTAAATTTCCTCATGACCATCCATAGCTGGCTAATATACAGGCTAGGTTTTCACTGAATCACAATTCCCCAAATTACAGTGAAAATTCATCTGCTAAGATGACTTATTCAGAAGACTCTTCATTCTCAGAATAATTGCCCCACTACAAGTAGCCTGATGGGTCTTGTGCACATTGGAGAACTATTTAGGCCCATTCAAAACCACTAACAATAACAGTAGCTATAGCTTATATACATTGAGCCCTTGTGCACCAGGTACTTTGGTAAGCACTTTAATGCATCATCTCATTTTGATCCTCACAACCACCCTCTAGGGTGTTATTGTTACCACCCCATTTTATTGATAAGGACACTGCCCAAGGTACTCAGCTAATAAGAGGAAATCTTTGGGTTTAGTAAGCAGAATGACTAGTTCAGTTTTCTCTAGTAGTTAAGGTTCTCAACCCCCTTAAACACTTTGGAATGGATTTGTTGTTTAATTGAAGTAGTGGATAAATTAAAATTTGTTCACATTTCTGTCATAGGTTCCCAGTACAAAAACGCAGGGATATAAAAGCAAAACTTTGAACTCAGTGAAGTGATGGTCTTTGGGAACGGCTAGATGGTAGAAATGGCACTGGACATCAGTTAGTCAATGTCCATTCACTTTTCACATTTGTTGTATTCATAGCCTTAGAATTAATGAGTCTGGTTTGGAAGAGAGGGTTTCAATCTATGATGTCACTGTGAGAACTGTCGTGAAGTTTTTGTAGGAAAATACAGTAATCTGTTCTTTCCTGTAGTTGTGGCTTTAACATCTCTGGCTGTGTTTAAGTTCAAGAGCTTGCCATGGCCATCAGGGCCTGGCTTTGTTTCTAAGGAATAAGGGCATGTCAGTCCATGAGAGGGGTCCTGAAACCTTCAAGGTCACTGGTCTAGTCCGACCCTGCCCCATTTAAGCATTGCCCTTGTGTGTCTCTCCTCTCTGGAACTTCATGTAGCAGCCTAACACTGGGGCCAACTTGCCTTTACTCTATTTTCTATGATGAACACTTGTGGAGAAACTGTGACAAATCCATTGATCCTAATATTTTTATTGTTGAAGTCTTGTTGATTCTCTATGAATAATTTCTACTTGATTGTACTGTGTAGAGTTAAAACCCACCAGAGGTATGTTAATAAAACTATAAATGCGTAGTGTAATATAGAATAGCAAGATTTTTTGTGAACAATTTATATAGAAGAGTAAGTTGTTTTTTAAGTGTTAGGCACTTTTCTTTTAGGAACTTAAAATGTTATAAGAGTTTTTTAAACATTCAATATTTTTAATTATAAGAAACATTTGTTACTAGAGCCAATTATTTCAGGTGTTCTAACTGGAGTATTGATTTTATTACCTCATATACCTCTAGAATGCCACATGTTCTGTTGGAGATAAAATTGCACAATAAATGTCAAGTCTCTGTTAAGTGTTTTAACTTGCTTTTTGCATCTTTCTCCAATTCAAGATGCTTTTCTGGTTTGTTTGTTTGTTTGTTTGTTTTTAAACAGAAAAGATGGTTATGTCAGGGAACTGACCAGAACTCATCCAAAAATTCACTTGATCTAGTGAATGAATGGGACAACCAATGATGATCCAGGAGTGACATGTAATCCAATGTTTCTGTACAGTATTTTGTACATTCACATTTTAAACATACATGCTTCTATAGTTCCATTCTATCAGGGAGAGGAGGAACCCTACAGCTGCTACTCTTGACTTTTAACAATAAACAGACGCTGCTTGTTTATGGTTTTTGAACAGTGACCTGACTACAAAAGTAAAGTAGCTATGGCTAAATAAGGTGGTGTAGTGGTGGCTTCCCACTTTTAGTTATTATGTAAAATATAAATCTGATGTATCAACCATTACTGAACAGCAAAACTGCATAAGTGTCATTCATAAGTTAGACTAAGTAAAAACTAAGACAAAACACATTTTTCATTTTAGGGAAAAGATGTTTTATTTTTGCACTACAAGATGCAATGTTCTGAACAGTAGTTTTGGATGAAAAAATAAAAATTTAGTCCAAATAATTTGAGTTTGAATTGGGATATCAATTAAAATGAAATTTAAATTATTTTATTTTTCTAAAGCATAAAAGAGGATTATTAAGTAACCGGTTTTTTAATATTTTATAGCAGGTCACACAGAGTAAAAGCTACAGATCAAAAAAGTATTAGGAACAAATTCAGCAAGGTTGCAGTATACAAGATCGATATACGAAAATCAACTATTTCTATACACTAACAATAAACACTCTGAAAATGAAACTTAAAAAACAATTTTATTTTCAATAACATCAGAAAGAACAAAATACTTAGGAATAAATTTTAAATAAATTTTAAAATTTAAATAAAATTTAAACTGCAAACTAAACACATTATTGGAAGAAATTTTAAAAGATCTAAATAACGGGAAGACATCCCATGATAATGGAGTGGAAGAATCGATACTGTTAAGATGGCAATACTCCCCAAATTGATCTACTGGTCCATTGCAATTTCTGTCCAAATTTCAGGTGACTTCTCTGCAGAAATTGACAAGCTTATCCTAAAGTTCTGATGGAAATGCAAGGAATCCAGATAGCCAACAAAACTTACATTTGTGGTCAATTGGTTTTTAACAAGGGTGCCAAGATAATTCAATGGGGAAAGAATAGTCATTTCAATAAATGATCCTGAGACAACAGGATATCCACATCCCAAAGAATGAAGTTGGACCCCTACTTTTATACCATGTGCAAAAAGTAATTGAAAATAGGTCATAGACCTAAATGGAAGAGCTAAGATTGTAAAACTCTTGGAAGAAAACACAGGAGTGAATCTTCTTGGGTTAAGCCATGGTTTTTTCAGTATGACACCGGAAAGCATAAGTGACAAAAAAAAAGAAAAGATAAATTGTACTTCAAAATGAAAAACTTGTGCTTCCAAGAACAACATGAAGAACAAAAAGATAACCCACAGAATGGGAGAAAATATTTGCAGATTATATATCTGATAAGAAACTTTAGCCAGAATATATAGATCTCTTACAATTCAACAATAAACACAAATAGCCTAATTAAAAGTGGGCAAGGTGGGGCTTCCCTGGTGGCGCAGTGGTTGGGAATCTGCCTGCCAATGCAAGGGACACGGGTTCGGGCCCTGGTCTGGGAGGATCCCACATGCCGCGGAGCAACTAAGCCCGTGCGCCACAACTACTGAGCCTGCGCATCTGGAGCCTGCGCTCCGCAACGGGAGAGGCCGCGACAGTGAAAGGCCTGCGCACCGCGATGAAGAGTGGCCCCCGCTCGCCGCAACTAGAGAAAGCCCTCGCACAGAAACGGAGACCCAACACAGCCATAAATAAATAAATAAATAAATAAATAATTTAAAAAAAAAAAGTGGGCAAGGGTTCTGAATATACATTCTCCAAGGAAGATACAAATGGCCAATAGGCACATGAAAAGATGCACAACATCACCAGTTATTAGGGAAATGCAAATTAAACCACAGTGAAATACCAATGAAAAAGATACACAATAACAAATACTAGCTAGGATATGGACAGATGGAAACCTTCATGCATTGCTGGTAGGAATGTAAAATGGTGCAGTCACTTTGAAAAACAGTTTGGCAATTCCTTAAAAAGTTATATATAGGTTATCATTTGACCCAGCAATTCCACTCATGGGTATATACCCAAGAGAATTGGAGACATGTCTACACAAAAACTTGTACACAAATGTTCACAGGAGCCCTATGATACCAAAAAATGGAATCAATCCAAATGTCCATTAATTGATGAATGGACAAAATGTGGTATATCCACACAATGGAGTGTTGTTCAGTCATAAAAAAGGAATGAAAAGAAATACTAATACATACTACAACATGGATGAACCCTTTAAAGTTGACTACACATTCATGCAATATATTTACTGAGAGCCTGATGTGCTTGGCCCTGTATCAGGTACCATGTCCCAAGAACCAAATAAATACAGCCAGCGGCTGAATAACTAGTTGGAGAAAAATGACCAAGACCTATTATGAATTATGAGAAAATCCCAAGTTCCAGTAGGCAACTTGTTCCCCCAATAAAGCTGTATTTACAAAGCTGAGTCAGGCATAGAATGAGAGAAAGTAAAGGTCACTGAGTCTGTCTCTATCATACCAATATAGTTCAATTTGACCATATCAGCCAAAGTACATGCCAATTCAGGGAAAGAATTATTCATATATAATTTGGTGTGCTCCCAAATCCTGGTTGAATCATTCTATTTGCTCTTTTCCTTTTTCCCCCTCCCCTTAAAGTTGTTGCTCAGGCCTCACATAGACACCATCCTAGTGGTACATACCTGGTGTTTCAACCAGTCTGTCAGGAAACAGATGGCACGGTTGATTTGAGAAGAGCTGGATAAAAACACTTAGTCCAAAGGTGTGAGCAGGGTAGCCTGAAACTACAATGGGGAGCATAGTGTCCAGACCTTGCACTGGCAGGGCACTGTCATCGGCCTGAAGAGGTGAGGTGAGCCAGTGGGTGTACTGGAATGAGGGCTCCCTGCTAGGAAATGTGATCTCCATGTGAGGAAACATGGTTAGACTCGGCAGAGCCTGCAGGGAGGGAGCCAGGAGAATCAGTACCCTTACTTCTCAACTCACTTCTGTCTCCTTATGATGCTCCCCTCTAGCTGAGAGCAACTGGAAACCAGAGGGCAGGAGAGCACCTTGATGTCCACACAGATCAGCCCCCTGGGACGTAGAGCAAGGCGGAGACAGAGTAAAGGGAAGAAGTTAATCACAATTGATCATGGGGATGAGTTAGATAGTTCAAAGATCCCTTTGGTTCCCCTTCACTGAAATCTTGAGAGTCGACATCTTTACATAAATGACCTTTTAATTTTTAATAATTTGAATAGTTAACATTTTTTAAGTCAGTAGTTGAGTGCTTTACTATCGTTATCGCAGTGAATCTTCCTACAGCCTACGAGGTAAACTCTAATATTATCCCCACTCTACAGATGAGTAAACTGATGCTTAGAGACATGTGCCCAAGGTCACAGAGCTAGTGGTGGTGAAGCGCTAAAGGCCAGATGCTGATCCAGGCGGCCCGCTCCAGGTGAGAAGCCCGTGTTTCACTGACTCCAATAAAACTGATCAAAAGATTTGCAAGGCTGAGGAAAAAAGTTGCAACAATGAGGCTGATAAAACAGTAACTACTTCTTAAGTCTACCCAGCTTTGGCTGATCCAACTATAATTCATTTCTCAATGTGGCCCAAGAAGATTGATGCTCAAAATCCTGAAAAAATTCCCAGATGAATGTCGGTGCAGTTTCTGGGTCCCAGGTGAGTCTTGGTTCTGATTCAGTCCTAAAGATCCATAGAGACACAGTCTCAATGCCTCTCTCAGTAGTCCTCTGTATTCATTGATCCTGATGTTTAAGAAATATGCTTGCTTCTATGAATGAATGGAGAGATAGATAGATAGATGATAGATAAGGGGGGATGAGTTACATCAAAATAGAATATCTTGTGGACCTTGTACTTATGCATTGTCAAGTTTTAATAAATGAGGTTAAAACATGGTTTTGAAATACAGCTTTAAGATGTTTATTCTCATCTAACAAAAATGTTATGGACTACAGTGGTTAGAATTCCAGGCTTTCACTCTCGGGGGCCCGTGTTCAATCCCTGGTCGGGGAACTAAGATCCCACAAGTTGCACAGCCCAGCCGAAAAAAAAAAATGTTATGGACCAGATTAATCCTGATTTTTTTTTTAACCTTCTTTACTCCTGAAAAATAAAAATTCATCAAGCCACATGAATACTTAAGAATACCACTAATGAAAATGAAATATAATGAACAGTAAGCTGTGTGGTTGGATAGAAGCAGAGAAATCGGAAAACATATAAATATAGACAGTTTTTAAAAGCTAAGGTCCACTTCCCAGCAATAAGTGAGATTTAAAACATTCTTCACTCTCTGCCAGATTCTAGGAAGAAATTCAGGCCCTGTCAAGATGTGAGGAACAGGGGTATGGAAATGTCTTCTAGTCTTTCTCTTTTTTGGTACCAACGACTATGATTCTTTCTATTTTCTGGCAACATAGAAGCATTTTCAGTTCCATTTTAAAAACATAATTTTTTGTGTTTTTGTGTTTTGTGTGTTTGTGGCTTGTGTTGTGTTTTCTATTAACACTCTGTACTAAATAATTACCCTTTCATTTCTGGTGTATTTTTGAATATGCTGTTTTTTCTGTGACTGCAGAAGAATGTCAAAGTCAAAACTAGGCATGTGGGCTTCCCTGGTGGCGCAGTGGTTGAGAGTCCGCCTGCCAATGCAGGGGACACAGGTTCATGACCCAGTCCGGGAAGATCCCACATGCCGCGGAGCAGCTAGGCCCGTGAGCCATAGCCGCTGAGCCTGCACGTCCGGAGCCTGTGCTCCACAACGGGAGAGGCCACAGCAGTGAGAGGCCCGCGTACCGCAAAAAAACAAAAACAAAAACAAAAAAAACTAGGCATGTGACATGAAATATGTTAGCTTTAAAATTGGTAAAGATTAGGGAATTCTGTCACGATTCTCTTTAAGGATACTAAAAAGGGAAAATCTTCATGAATCTACAGAGAACTATAAACACGTGTTTAATGAAGAAGTGTATAATCCTGATGAAAAGTATAAAGGAAGACATTTCTCTGAAGTGTCAATAACTGAGAAGTTACGGGTAAAGGAAATTTAGGTATCTAATTCAGCAGGCAGTTACTGTCACTTATAGGAAAGTAAGGCCTAGAACACTCTAGTAACTTGTTCAAGTTCATGCAGCTATTTACTAGCAGTGCCTAAATGAATATCAAAACAATACAGTCCCCTAGAACCATAAGATTTTTACAGCTACTTGTCCAAATTTCTTGTTGGTGTTTCCCTTTTTTCTTTGGCTGCCAGGAAGCCCGATGTTCAGTTATATCTCAACCGCAGCTTCTCTTAGCTCAGCTTTTCTGTCTGCTTGTTCTCTACCACCACCAACCATCTTTTTCTGTTCTTGATTTTGCATTTATCTTTGAAAGTTTACTGTAACAGCGCTGTATTATGATGCGCTATTTTTACCTGGAAATGGATGAAATATGGATAATAAGTTTATTCGAGTGCTTCCTAGAACGTAAGTTGTCATGTTGAAACGCTAAGTCCAGAAATAAGAAATCTCCTTCACACCTCCTACCACCTACTCCACCCACCTCTCCCCAGGACTGACAAAAACATTTCAAACTATTTGTTCCAACTTATCTATCTATCTGGAATTTATTTTTTCCACCTGCAGTCACTTCCCTTCCAGGGTTCTATCCCCTCTTTGCAATGAGGATAAGAATCTGGCGGGTGACAGTAAAAGACAAATATCATATGATATCACTTGTATGTGAAATCTAAAAAAAAAATTGTACAGATAAACTTATCTACAAAACAGAAGTGGAGTCACAGATGTAGAAAACAAACTTATGGTTGGGGGGGAAGGGGGAGGGAGAGAGGTAACTTGGGAGATTGGGATCGACATATACACATGACTATATATAAAATAGATAACGAATAAGGACCTACCATATAGCACAGGGAACTCTACTCAATACTCTGTAATGACCTATATGGGAAAAGAATCTAAAAAAGAGTGGATATATGTATACGTATAACTGATTCACTTTGCTGTACAGCAGAAACTAACAACTTTTTAAATCAACTATACTCCAATAAAAATTTAAATAAAGAAAACATCTGGTGGGTAAGGAAAAGTGAGGAACTTGTCCAGAGGTGAAGACATGTAACGTCCAGGGGACCTGATCCCTCTCTCTCTGGGGCCCTAGTTAGGAGCCTTTGAGCAGAATTAGCTCTGAACAAATATCTGTTGTCTGAGCTGAGTTGGAGGGGAAGTAATTTTAGGTAGTGAGAAACCACGGTGGTTTTAAGCTACCAAGGTCTCAAGGTTATTTTGTTACTGCAGCATAACTTAGGCTATCTTGACTCACACTCACACTACAAGATTCTAACTCTTTTGGGTCAATACCACTCTGAAAATCTTATAAAAACACAGGACTCTCTCCCTAGATACACTCAGGATTTTCCAGGAAATTCCAAGGGATTCTTGAATCCCCTAAATTTTACCCATGGTCCCATGTTAAGAACTCCTAATCTAGAACCTTCTCTCAGCTCAGAATCACTTTTTCCCTGAAAGCTTACCTTACAGGTTTTTTGTTTGTTTGTTTCTTCTTATAGTACTTGTTGGCTATATAGGAAGGCTTTGGAGTAAAATATGTTGCTCTAAAATATTTAAATGAAATGCCCAAATTATTAGTCTAGAAAGAGGGTATCAGAAAGACATATGGATGAACCTGTTCCAAAAATGAAATACCGCTATTAAAAAAGGATTGTGCTACAATTATTATCGAAACAAATCAGCTTTGCTCCCCAAAATACCCTAAAAACTAATGCATATATCTTCTCAAAATTATGCCAAGCCTTAATCTGGTGGGTTCTTTAATACTAAAAGCTTTAAGGTATACTAATAAAAATATTTATAAGGAAACACTTTTTAAGGACAATTATTCTGTGCTAGAAACAATCCTTCCCATTTTGTCGAGCAGACAAGCCTGCCCATTTATACTGCAGGCAGGCACGCACTACAAGTACAGCCACCCACATCATTCCCTCCATGTTCCTGCCTCCCCTCCCTCCCCTTCGCTCTAATCAGAAGAGCAAATGCAATTGTTTGAGTGTCTTTACTCTGCAGTGATACCTGTTCAGCAAGCAGATGTTTCTATCGCCTAGGTACTCAGTGTCTAACCAGGAAAATACTTGCAGAATGTTTAAAATCCGGTCACTTAAATTTGTTCCTAAAATAAAGCAACTTTTACAAGCAAGTCATCAGATAATGATCCAATGTTTTTGTAAAGTACCTTTAAAATCATTGTTTCTTGTCTCTTCCTGCTCGATTCTTATCTAACAATTAAACTGATTTTATTTCCATCTCCCTTTTGAGCTATCTGTAATCAAACACCCAATTTTATATTTCTTCTTCTTTCTTTTTTTTTTTTTTTAAAGCATTTATTGAGTCTTTAGTGTGTGCTAGGCACAATGCAAGTGGTCGGTCCTGGGCCTGCCCTTGGGTCTTTGGTTCCCTGTCACCAGGAAAAGATGGGATGCAGAGGAAAGAGTATTGTGGTCTTTTCAGAGTGACACTGGGCGGCGGCTTTCATACCGGCTGCAGCTGGTCACTGGGCTCCAACCAGTGGGCTCTGTTTGGAGAGAATCAGAAATAGCCCCTGCAAGATCTGGTCTTGTTGAGACAGGGAAGCAGGCTCTTTCCAGAACCATGCCTGGCTCAGCTTCTCCCAGGGCACAGCTCAGGATGAATGCAGAAGGATCTGGGTGAGCCCCTTACATGCTATAGGTTACATTGGTTACAACTTATTTTACTGCTCTTTTAAAATCATCCACAGCCATTTTTTAAATGGACTGCTGGAAGTGAAGAGTTTTCTTCTCAAGTCCTATGATTAAAGCCTGTACTGTAAAGAAAAATTCCTAGTTAAATCTTTACTCTTAAAAAGCCATCATTCTGGGACTTCCCTGGTGGTCCAGTGGCTAAGACTCCACGCTCCCAATACAGGGGGCCCAGGTTCGATCCCTGGTCAGGGAATTAGATCCCACATGCTGCAATTAAGAGTTCGCATGCCGCAACTAAGACCCAGCGCAGCCAAATAAATAAATAATATTTTTTTAAAAATCATTCTTTTCACAAATTGGAAAGAAAAGGATTAATAACTTTCAAGATAATTGCCGGTGACAGCCCTTCATACTCAAGAGACTCTGTTAGAAATATATCACGTGGCTCCAAGCATGCTAAAGTTGAAAGAATTGTTTTATTACTAACTTACCTTACTTATAGTCAACTTCTAGCTTGGTGGCTTTGTAATAGTTTCAAAGTCTTCAATATGTTTGTATAAGAAGAAAATGACTGTAAAGCAATTATACTCCAATAAAAATGTTTTAAAAAAAAGAAAATGACTTTTTCCATTGAGGACCTGCAAATAGGTCATCCTGTTAAACTATCATGGTATCCTGCTGCTTTCATAGCATTTATGACAGTATTATATATATTTGTATGATTCTTTGTATAAAGTTTGTATGCCTCATGAGACTTTTAACTCTATGATATCAGGGGACATAATTAATTCTTTCACCTTTTTATATCTTTTGCCTACGACAGAACCTGGCATATTGTATGGAGTGTCAAAATATTTTAACGTGTTAGTGTACTGTGCTCATGTATGTGTATATACATAGATAATGAACACAACAAGAAGCTTTTAAAAGATTTGAAGAGGTTTGTGGGAAATGACTTAGGTTGTCCTCACTGTGGCAGTGCCGGCACCATTTCATCCCACTCCCTCAACTGCAGAGAATCTAGGCACATCCTGACCTGTGATGGAGAGTGAAGACAGATGGGAAACCCCTCAAGAAATAATTCTATATAGCTTCATTGTAATTCGAAAAGCAAGAATTTATTTTAGTTATACAGGCATGCGGAAATGTAAATGTCAATCATATTCACAACCCTTAGAAGACATAGGGGTTTAGTTCTCCAAATTATTCTACACACAGGTAGCTAGAATGTATACACACACACACTACTACAGTAACTTGGCATTAGATAGAGTGCAGTGACCTTGGAAGACAGGGGACCTGAATTGAAATCCCAGCCCCAATACATACTGGCTGTGTCACCTTAGGCAAATTACTTAAATCTCTCCAAGTCTCAGTTTCCTTATCTGTAAAATATCTACCTCTTTGAGTTAACATAAGAATTGAAGCTAACATCTTGCTATTTGTTTTCTATTTGTCTCATCTTTTCTTTGTTCCTTGTTTATTGACTTGTTTTGGGTTTATTATTTATTATGTTTCCATTTTATCTCCACTGTTGGCTTATTAGCTATACCTCTTTGTGTGTGTGTGTGTGTGTGCGCGCGTGTGCACTTGTGTGTTTTAGCGGTTGCTCCATGACTACAATATACATCTTTAACATCGCAGGCTGCCTTGAAATAAAGACATACCACTTCATTAACAGTGTAAGAATCTTACAACAATGCACTTCCTTTGCGCTATTGCTGTCATATATTTTAATTCTACATTTTATGGGTTTTTAAACTCAATTCCATTTTGGTCAAAGAACATACTTTGTATGATTTAAATCCTTTTAACTTTATTGACACATGTCTTATGGTGAAGCACATGGTCTTTATTGGTAAATATTCCAAGTGACCTTCAAAAGAATGTTCATTTCTGTTTTGGAATGGAATGTACTATAAATATCAAATAGGTCAAGTTAGTTGATAGTGTCGTTCACATCTGTATGCTCACTGATTTTTCAGTCTACTTTTACTGATTATTGTGAAAGGGGCGTTGTGTGGATTTATCTATTTCTCTTTCACTTCTATCAGTTTTGCCTCACGTATTTTGAAACTCTGATAATGAGACTGATTTCTTTAACAAAGAAACCAGAATTTATATGTTCAGATAAGTATTATTCTTCAAATTAGTAATTGCCTTGAAAGGACATGAACTCATTAAAACAATATTCATGTTGTTTGTAGGGCTCCTCCTACAGAATGAAATGATAAGCTGCAAACACAAAATAGATTTCATTACAGTGTTCCTTATTTTTAACCCAAAATAATAATAACAAGCATACCCATCCACCATATTCATCAGTCTTGGATCCAGCTAGTTTTGACTGCTTCCCAAAACATTCCATTTATCCTCAAAAGATGAAGATATCTGTCACTTCATCAGGCCTATTTTTACAAATGAGTTACAAATACTATAGTTAAATCCCAAGCAGGTGTTCCAAACATATCCTAAAGATGACAGCATTGTTAGACTAAGGCAATAGCTTACACAAGGGATTATTTTTAAAGGAACACTTAGTTGAGCTTTAATGTTTATTAAAAATACTGTTGACATAATTTTATGATCATACTTTGGATACAATTCAGTATTTACTCCCAATAATTAATTATGTAAGAATGCATCCTTTATGAGAATTCATAGTGATCTCTCTTTAAAAAGTGTTTCAGGGCTTCCCTGGTGGCGCAGTGGTTGAGACTCCACCTGCCGATGCAGGGGACACGGGTTCGTGCCCCAGTCTGGGAAGATCCCACATGCCGCGGAGCGGCTGGGCCCGTGAGCCATGGCCACTGAGCCTGTGCGTCTGGAGCCTGTGCTCCGCAACGGGAGAGGCCACAACAGTGAGAGGCCCGTGTATCACAAAAAAAAAAAAAAAAAAAAAAAAAATAGTGTTTCAATTTTACAACCACAGTTGTAAATGTCTTTAGACATCAAATGTCTTTAGAGATAGATTTATTGTAAAAGATGAGATATTACTGTGTCAGCAGGCTTAATATACAACATCTGAAAATAATCTTAGCCTTTGATAGTCAAAGTGTGGTCCATGGGCCAGCAGCTTCAGCATTAATTACTTTAGAATTAATTGATACCTACTGAATCAAAAAATCTTCATTTTAACAAAATTCCCAGGTGATTTGTATACAGGTTAAAATTTGAGAAACAGAGCTCTAGCTGATCCTATGAAGAGACAACAAAATTTACAATGCCAATGAAAATAACTAATGAAGATAAGGAAACTCTTTTCTGATAGAATAGTCAGTGATGACTATCTTTATTAAGGAGAAAATTAATTCTACAGTTAAGTTTTAGGAATGTAAATCTTCAAGAGGAATTCAGCTGAATTTAGTGGACCACAGATGAATTTCAAAAAAATTAAGTAAGTAAACCATAAAACTCCTAGAAGAAAACATAGGCAGTAAGCTCCTTGACTTCAGTCTTGGCAATGATTTTTTTGGATTTGACACCAAAAGCAAAGACAACAAAAGCGAAAATAAACAAGTGAGACTACATCGAACTAAAAGGCTTCTGCATAACAAAGGAAACCATGAACAAAATGGAAAGACAACCTACCAAATGGGAGAAATATTTGCAAATCATGTATCTGATAAGGGGTTAATATCCAGAATATATATAAAGAACACATACAATTCAGTAGCAAAAGAAAAAAATCTTGATAAAAAATGAGCAGAGGATCTAAATAGACATTTTTCCGAAGAAGACATACAAATGGTCAACAGGGAACATAAAAAAGTGCTCAACATCACCAATCATCAGGGAAATGCAACTCAAAACCACGAGATGCCACCTCACACCTGTTAGAATGGGTATTGTCAAAAAGGTAAGAAATAATAGGCATTGGTGAGGATGTGGAGAAGAAGGAACCCTTGTGCACTGCTGGTGGGAATGTAAATTGGTGCAGCCACTGTGGAAAACAGTATGGAGGTTCCTCAAAAATTAAAAGTAGACCTATGATATGATCCTGCAATTCCACTTCTGGGTATTTATTTGAAGAAAACAAAAACACTAATGATGCTCATTGCATCATTATTTACAATAGATATGGAAACAACCTAAGCATTCATCAGTGGATAAATGGATAAAGAAAATGTGGTATACAAACCAAACAAAAACAAACACGTAGATGCAGAGAACAGAGTAGCGGCTACCAGAGAAGAAGGGTGTGGAGGGTGAAATCGGTAAAGGGGATCAACTGTATGGTGACAGATGGAAAATAAATTTTTGGTGGTGAGCGTGTTGTAGAAATATACACATGAAACTTACATAATGATAAATGTTACCTCAATAAGAAAAAAAAGAAAAGAAAATGTGTGTGTGTGTGTGTGTATACACACACAGTGGAATGTTATTCTGCCATAAAGAAGGAAATCTTGCCATTTGCAGCAACATGGATGGACCTGGAGGGTGTTATGAGCAGTGAAATAAGTCAGACAGAGAAAGACAAATAGGATATATGATATCATTTATATGTGGAATCTAAAAAACAAAACAAACAAAATCCAAACTTACAGGGCTTCCCTGGTGGTGCAGTGGTTAAGAATCCGCCTGCCAATGCAGGAGACACAGGTTTGAGCCCTGGTCTGGGAAGATCCCACATGCCACTGAGTAATGAAGCCCGTGCCCCACAACTACTGAACCCGCGTGCCTAGAGCCCATGCTCCGCAACAAGAGAAGCCACCGCAATGAGAAGCCCACACACCACAATGAAGAGTAGCCCCCGCTTGCCGCAACTAGAGAAAGCCTGCGCACAGCAACAAAGACCCAAAACAGCCAAAAAATTTTTTAAAAAATTTAAAAGACAAGTTCATCATAGGAAATCTCTAAATGACAAAAAAAAAATCATGTATGAGCATTGTTACTATTTAGTGTGTATATTTCCTTTTAGGCCTTTTTCTATGTACATAAAATTGAAATTATTCTTAATATACTCGGGTCCTATTTTTATTTTTCCACTAAAAAATTAGTCTTAAGCATTTCTAAAGTTGGCAAAACTAATTCTTGATCATAACATATTTTTGTATCAATAATGAAAAGTAAAGGACGTCTCCCACCCCAATCCCAACCTTTAACAGTAACAACTTAAAGTGATAGGTATGTATTCTTAGGTTTTTCTTTATCATAAGCATTTTGTCATCTTATTAAGTATTCTGCCAAAAATGATTCCAAAGACTGCATTATGGTCTGTCTATCTTACAAATACGCGATACTTTGTTTAACCATTTACCTAATTTTTTGCAAATTTTTTTATACTAGAGCAATGCCGTTTCCTTAGATTGCATTCCTACAAGTGAAATGACTGGGTCAAAAGGTATGAACATTTTCCACTCTTGATACCTACTAGAAAAGTATCCTCCAGAGAGGAGGCCCCATTTCACACTCCCATAAGCAACATATCAGCATGCCTATCTCACAAACCTAGTTCTGATGAAGATTAATATTACTCCACTTAACTGTTTTTGGATAAGCACATTATTACACTGTATTGTAATTATTTGTATGGGCTTCTTCTTTGTCAATTAACTAGAGTGTGAGTGTCTATGTCTTTTTTTTTTTGTCCCTGCCATGTGGTGTGCAGGACCTTAGTTCCCCAACCAGGGTTCGAACCCACACCCTTGGCAGTGAAAGCACGGAGTCCTCACCACTGGACCGCCCAAGTCTAGGTCTTTTTTATCTTTATACTTCTAGAGACAGCATCATACATAAACATTCACTTATCAACATATATTTATTGAATGCCTACTATGTGTCAGATGCCATTCTAGTTTCTGGAGATCCAGCTCTAATGGATGTTACATTCTAGTGGAGATAGACAATAAACAAGAATAAAATTATAGTATGCAGGTAATAAATGCTATAGTCAAAAACAAAGCAATGAAATATTAGAGGGGTAAGGAGAGAAATGGAGAGGGTTTGCTATTTTATAAAGGGTGGTGAGGAAAGAGCTCACTGATAAGGTGTCATTTAAACAGATATTTGAAGAAGTAAAGCAGCATGCTGTGCAGGTATGTGGCGGGAAGAGTGTTTCAGACAGTACAAAGCCTGTGGGTTGAGAGCATGCTTAGGATGTATGAAAAGCAGAAAGGAGGCCAGTCTGGCTGAAACAGTGAGGGAGAGAATAGTAGAAAATGGGGTCCAAGAGATAGTGGAGAAACTCATCATGGAGAACTTGTAAGCTTCCTCAGAACAGATGATGTTATTCTGTATGAGATGAGAAACCACAGGGAGGGCTTTGAGAAGAGAAGGGACATGATCTGACATGTTTTCAAAAAATCACAAGCTGCTGTGTTGAAATAGAATGTGTGAGCTATTAGGGGGAAATCACTTAAGAGGCTCTTTTGAAAATTCAAGCACGATATGATGATAGCTAACGTTAAGATAATAACTGAGATGAGGAGAAATGGATTCCAAATATATTTTGGAGGTAGAGCCAGTAGTTCTTGCTAAGGGGTTGAATGTCCATTGTATACGAAATGGAGAGGGTTTGCTATTTTATAAAGGGTGGTGAGGGACACTTTTTTAGGGTTTTCTTCCCTAATGTTCAGAATGTTGACTGTGTATTTGAATAAGAGATGAAGTTCAAACTATTTTGAAGATGAGAAATTTACTTGTTCAAAGTAACGCTAACTAGTTGGTAGCCTTAAGTTATAGCCCAATAACTAATTATATATCAATATATCTTTAGTACTGTCTGAAAGAACCTTTTGTGATAATGGAAATGGTCTATATCTGCATTGTACAACATGGTAGCCACTAACCACATGTAGCTATTGAACACATGAAAATGTGGCTAATGCACTGGGGAACTGAATTTTTTATTTTATTTAATTAATTTAAACATAAATAGTCACAAATGTCCACCATATGGTAAAGCACAGCACTATATTGTGTTACATCCTCTTGATACAATAATTTTCAGTGAACACAAAACTTTGAAAATTGGCTGCTTACTTTTTTTCTTTATCACATGATTTTAACTTTTTAAAAAATATTTATTTATTTGGCTGCACTGGGTCTTAGTTGTGGCACTTGGGATCTTCATTGTCACATGCAGGCTCTTAGTTTCGGCACTCAGGATCTAGTTCACTGACCAGGGATGGAACCCAGGCCCCCTGCATTGGGAGTGCAGAGTCTTAACCACTGGACCACCAGGGAAGTCCCACTGGCTGCATACTTTTTAAATTATAAGATTCATTAACGTTAAAGTATTTTACCATCTGTGTAGAAGAGGAAATATATACTATAAACTTGTATATATGTGTGTGTGTGCATATATACATCAAGTATCAATAAGGATACATCACAATACTTGTAACATTAGCTGCCTCTGGGAAGAGAATGGGTAACTAGGGGTCAGACTTGGGAAAGAGAATATTCCCTATATATCTGTTTTTTGGTTTGTTTTTTTTAATTTAATTTTTTTATACAGCAGTTTCTTATTAGTCATCCATTTTATACACATCAGTGTATACATGTCAATCCCAATCTCCCAATTCATCACACCACCACCACTCCCTGCTTCTTTCCCCCCTTGGTGTCCATACGTTTGTCCTCTACATCTGTGTCTCAATTTCTGTCTTGCAAACTGGTTCATCTGTACCATTTTTCTAGGTTCCACATATATGCATTAATATACGATCTTTGTTTTTCTCTTTCTGACTTACTTCACTCTGTATGACAGTCTCTAGATCCAACCACGTCTCAACAAATGACCCAATTTCGTTCCTTTTTATGGCTGAGTAATATTCCATTGTATATATGTACCACATCTTCTTTATCCATTCGTCCATTGATGGGCATTTAGGTTGCTTCCATGACCTGGCGATTGTAAATTGTGCTGCAATGAACACTGAGGTGCATGTGTCTTTTTGAACTATGGCTTTCTCTGGGTCTATGCCCAGTAGTGGGATTGCTGGATCTTACGGTAGTTTTATTTTTAGGTTTTTAAGGAACCTCCATACTGTTCTCCATAGTGGCTGTATCAATTTACATTCCCACCAACAGTGCAAGAGGGTTCCCTTTTCTCCACACCCTCTCCAGCATTTGTTGTTTGTAGATTTTCTGATGATGCCCATTCTAACTGGTATGAGGTGATACCTCATTGTAGTTTTGATTTGCATTTCTCTAATAATTAGTGATGTTGAGCAGCTTTTCATGTGCTTCTTGGCCATCTGTATGTCTTCTTTGGAGAAATGTCTATTTAGGTCTTCTGCCCATTTTTGGATTGGGTTGTTTGTTTTTTTAATATTGAGCTGCATGAGCTGTTTACATATTTTGGAGATTAATCCTTTGTTGATTCATTTGCAAATATTTTCTTCCATTTCAAGGGTTGTCTTTTCATCTTGTTTATGGTTTCCTTTGCTGTGCAATAGCTTTTAAGTTTCATGAGGTCCCATTTGGTTATTTTTGTTCTTTTTTCCATTACTCTAGGAGGTGGATCAAAAAAGATCTTGCTGTGATTTATGTCAAAGTGGGCTCTTCCTGTTTTCCTCTAAGAGTTTTATTGTGTCTGGTCTTACATTTAGGTCCCTAATCCATTTTGAGTTTATTTTTGTGTATGGTGTTAGGGAGTGTTCTAATTTCATTCTTTTACATGTAGCTGTCCAGTTTTCCCAGCACCACTTATTGAAAAGACTGTCTTTTCTCCATTGCATAGCCTTGCCTCCTTTGTCATAGATTAGTTGACCATAGGTGCGTGGGTTTATCTCTGGGCTTTCTATCTTCTTCCATTGATCTATGTTTCTGTTTTTCTGCCACCCTATATATCTGTTTGAACATTCTTAATTTTGGGTCATATGTTTTGTCTATTCAAATATAAGTTTAAATTTCTTTTTTAATTTTGGTTAATGCTAATTTCTATAACTTTCCCTAAATTTCTTTCCTGCATGGTTCAAATCAATGACTGGCAAGTGAACTAAATACAGTTTTCTGGATATGTCTCTAAGGTGGCCTTTAAGTAATGCTTGAAAATAAATCTCGAGATGACACACAATTCCTCAGCATCCACACATGTCAGTGTCCCAACCCCCACCCGACCCCACCAACTCCCCTGTTCCAGGCAGTTCAAGTTAGATCCAGCTAGTTGTTCTGTCTACTGAATATTAATTCATTTTCTCATTTTATACCGAAATGAAAATTTTGTCTCCACTTTCTATACAGTGTTAGTTTTCTTGGGCTCTTCTGCTTAGCAGAGTGACTTGTAGAGAACCAGACTATGTGAGTTCAAATCCTGACTCTGCCCCTTATCAGCTGAGTGTCCTCAGACACATAACTACTGTATCTCAGTTTCCTCATCTGCAAAAAAAAAATGAGTAATAATTCCCTCTTCACTGGCTCTTTGTAAGGATTAAATGGGTTAGAACAGGCATACCTTGTTTTATTGTGCTTTGCTTTATTGCCTTCACAGATACTGTGTTTCTTACAGATTGAGGGTTTGTGGCAACCCTGCACCGAGCAAGTCTATCAGCACCATTGTTCCAACAGCATTCACTCACTTTGTGTCTCTGTGTCATTTTGGTAATTTTTGCGTATCTCAGACTTTTTCATTATTATTATATTTGTTACTGTGATCTGCGATCAGTGATCTTTGAGGTTACTGTTTTAACTGTTTTGAGGCACGAGGCATGGTGTGCCCATGTAAGATGGCAAACAGTGGATAAATGTGTGTGTTCTGACTGCTCTAACCAGCCATTCCCCCATCTGACACCCCTCAGGCCTCCCTGTCTCCCGACACAACGGTATAGAAATTAGGCCAGTGAATAAGCCTACAATGGGCTCAAGCATTCAAGTGAAAGGAAGAGGTGCACATCTCTCACTTTAAATCAAAAGCTAGAAATGATTAAGCTTAGTGAGGAAGGTGTCTCAAAAGCCAAAACCGGACAAAAGCTAGGCCTCTTGTACTGAACAGCCAGGTTGTAGATGCAAAGGAAAAGCTCTTGAAGGAAATCAAAAGTGGTACTCCACTGAAAACATGAATGATAAGAAAGCAAAACGGTCTTATGGCTGATATGGAGAAAGTTGTAGTGGTCTGGTTAGAAGACAAACAAGCCACAACATTCCCTTAAGCCAAAGCTTAATCCAGAGCAAGGCCCTAACTCTCTTCAGTTCTGTGAAGGTTGAGAGAGGCGAGGCAGCTTCAGAAGAAGAGTCTGAAGTTAGCAGAGGCTGGTTCATGAGGTTTAAGGTAAGAAGCCGTTTCCACAACATAAACTGCAAGGTGAAGCAGCAAGTGCTGATGTAGAAGCTGCAGCAAGTTATCCAGAAGATCTAGCTCAGATAATAAATGAAGGTGGCTATATTAAGCAAGATGGCATGTAGGACTTTCATAGCTAGAGAGAAGTCAGTGCCTGGCTTTAAAGCTTCAAAGGAGGGGGCTTCCCTGGTGGCGCAGTGGTTGAGAGTCCGCCTGCCGATGCAGGGGACGCGGGTTCGTGCCCCGGTCCGGGAGGATCCCACGTGCCGCGGAGCGGCTGGGCCAGTGAGCCATGGCCGCTGAGCCTGCGCTCCGCAACGGGAGAGGCCACAACAGTGAGAGGCTCGTGTACCGCAAAAAAAAGAAAAAAAGAAAAAGAAAAAAGAAAGCTTCAAAGGAGGGACTTCCCTGGTGGTCCGGCAGGTAAGACTCCACGCTCCCAATGCAGGGGGCCCGGGTTCATGCCACAACAAACATCCCGCATGCCACAACTGAGACCCAGCGCAGCCAAAATAAATAATTTTTTTTTTTAAGCTACAAAGGACAGACTGACTCTTTTGTTAGAGGCTAATGCAAGGGCTAATGCAGCTGATGACTTTAAGTGGAAGCCAATGCCCATTCCAAAAGTCCTAGGGTCCTTAAAAGTTAGGCTCAATCTACTCTGCTTATGGTCTATAAATGGAAGAACAAAGCCCTAGATGACAGCATATCTGTTTACAAGATTAACTGAATATTTTTAAACCAACTGTTGAGACCCATGGCTCAAAAAAAAGGTTCCCTGCAAAATATTACTGCTTATTGACAATGCACCTAGTCACCCAAGAGCTCTGATGGAGATATATCACGAGATTAATGTTTTCATGCCGCTAATACAATATCCATTCTGCAGTCCATGAATCAAGGAGTAATTTCAATTTTCAAATCTTATTTAAGAAATACATTTCATAAAGCCACAGTGATTCCTCTGATGGATCTGGGTACAGTCAATTGAAAACCTTCTGGAAAGGATTCACCATTCTTGATACCATTAAGAACATGAGTGGTTTGGACTTCCCTGGTGGCGCAGTGGTTAAGAATCCGCCTGCCAACGCAGGGGTCACGGGTTTGAGCCCCGGCCCGGGAAGATCCCACATACCGCGGAGCAACTAAGCCCATGTGCCACAACTACTGAGCCTGCGTGCTGCAACTACTGAAGCCCGCATGCACCTAGAGCCCGTGCTCTGCAACGAGAAGCCACCACAATGAGAAGCCCGTGCACCGCAACGAAGAGTAGCTCCTGCTCGCCACAACTAGAGAAATCCACGTGCAGCAACAAAGACCCAACGCAGCCAAAAGTAAAGAAAATAAAAGAACATTAGTGGCTCACGGGACAAATTATCAATATTAACAGCACTCTGGAAGAAGTTGATTACAACCCTCGTAGATGACTTTGAGGGATTCAAGACTTCAATGGAGGAAGTCACTGCGGGTGTGGTGGAAACAGCAAGAAAACTAGAATCAAAGTGGAGCCTAAAGCTGTGACTGAATTGCTGCAGTCTCATGGTAAAACTTTAACAGATGAGAAGTTGCTTATGAGTGAGCAAAAAGTGGTTTCTCGAGATGGAATTGACTCCTGGTGAAGATGCTGTGAAGATTATTGAAATGACAACAAAGGCTTGAAAATACTATGTAATCTTAGTTGATAAAGCAGGGCTGGGCTTGAGAGGATTGACCCCAATTTTGAAAGTTCTGCTGTGGGTAAAATGCTATCAAATGGCATTGCACACTACAGAGAAACGTTCACGACAGGAAGTCACATGATGCGGTAAACTTCATTATCGTAAGAAATTGCCACAGCGACCCCAGCCTTCAAAAGCCACCAACATGGAGACAAGGCGCTCCACCAGCAAAGAGCCCCTCAAAAGGCCGATGGTTAGCATTTTTTAGCAATAAAGTACTTTTAAATTAAGGTATGTACATTGTGCTTTTAGGCATAATGCTATTACACACTTAATAGACTACATACAGTACTGTGTAAACATAACTTTTATATGCACTGGAAAACCAAAAAATTTGTGTGACTTGCTCTGTTTTGGTATTTGCTTTATTGCAGTGGTCTGGGACTGAGCCTGCAGTATTTCTGAGGAATGCTTGTACATATAAAATGGTACCTGGCATAAACAGTTCAAATTATCCTGTTGATAGCTATTATATACTTTTTTTTTTTTTTACTTTTAAGTCTATTTTAAAACCTCTACAAGCCCTTAAAGACACAGACACAATTCTGTATTTTGCTACACAAATTCTAAACTACAGTCCTTCTATTTTCAATACATTTTGATTTTGGGGTGGGAAATATGCCCTCTCAAAATACCAAATTACTTTGAATAATTACTTTGGTTTAGTTTCTTGTGAAAAAGAAAACACAGTTGCAATTCCTACAGGATTAGTACAGAATTCAACCTGGATCCCACTGCAGGCTGGCTCTAGGTTCTACCTTTTGGTGTTTTTAATTTTTGTATTTTTTCCCCTAAATATAATATATAGACACAGTCTCAAAAGAAATAATCCAACTAACATGTTTAAATAATCTTATTTTGTCAAAATGTAATCATATACTATTTGTCACTAAGGGATATAATTTTCTGAATTTGCACTTTACCAACTACATGACATCCTAATGGTATATTAATAATAGTTCTCTCTATACTTAAAGTGGATCATAAAACAATTATGAGTTTTTATATCTTGGTTTTGTAAAATGAGGACACCCACAAACTAACAAGCATACTCAAGGAATAATAAATTCTGTTCAAAAACAAAGGCATGATTTTTAAAGGTTAGCACATGAGGTAAAGAAGTGTTTAACAAACATTTATCAGCGGGGAAAATCCCAAACTAAGACGTGAACTGCTCTTATTTACATACAGCATTTATTAAGGAAAAATGCACCCTGATGGACCAGGAAAATCTTAACCTGCCACAGAAATCAGACAGATGAAATACAATGTAATAGAAACAAAAATTTTCTCTCTTCCATAAAACCAAGATTAGGGATGCTAGTAAACTTAAATGCAAATATAAAGGCTGCCAGACCAACCTTCTATATAAATGCCTTCCAAACTTCCATTTCAGAGACCAGGATGAGGGATTTACGGGGGAAAATCTTTGAATCAACATTTTATCTTCAATTCTTTGCTTCACTGACTTCTGACAGTTTGGCAAATTGGGGGTCATCACATTTAAAAGAAATGCCAAAGCCTGACAAATGCAATCTAAGAAAAATAGTATAAATTCCAAATGCCTGTGCAATTTTCTGTAGTTCCTAGCATTCTACCCCAAAGTTATCAGATTTAAAACTTAAGCCACTTCCTTTAGATGGTATAATTTTAGCAAAAACCACTATCCAAAGTACAGGATAATTAAGGTAACACTAAAATCATATACCCAAAATTCAAGTCTAATGCCCTTTTGTTGTTCTGGGTTATTTGGTGTGTAGGAGGATGTATGCAGATATTTTGTTTTCGAAAAAACCTGAAAATTTTCCAATCTGATTCTTAGTTTCCTCAGTATATGTTCAGGAATCTCCCTCTTTGGAACTGAATACTACTTACTGGCCACCAACATGGTCCACTTAAAAATAGATCTCCACCCCTCATCCCCCATCTGCCATGGTCTAAAAAATGTGCCAGCTTCCAGTTTGGGGCCTGTTACTTACAGCCAGAGCTGAAAACAAATATACTTCACCTTTGCTGGTTTCCAGATTTCAGCTTAATACAAACAGGAGTCATGGCCTTGACTGACCTCTTCTCTGTCCAACATTACTTTTGCAACTATTCTACTACAGAAGCTATTTTCCTTAAAAATATTAAGATTTATATGCTTAAATATTCAAACACTATGCATAAGGGTAAGACAAAGTAAGAAGTATTAATTTGGAAAAAAACAAAAAATAAGAAACCTGAACTAGATATTATCTTATTTTTAAAGAAAGGGGACCAAATTCCCTGGTTTCAAAATTCAAATTTGACTCGTTTAAAAGGAAGGAAAAAAAAAAAAAAAAGGGGGACCAGTGATGTCATACATTAAATTCCTAGATAGGCTGTACTTCTTTATGTCAAATTTCACTTAAACTTTAAGGTATCAGTGCAGAACAGAACTGCAGTGAAAGGACAGAAACATAAGTCTTCAATTTTTATTTAAGAATAGGTATGACTTCAATCAAAATAAGGTTAGAAAACCCAAAGAAATATCAGGAGTTGGCCTCTTTCAGGGAGTCCTTTAAAAAAATCTACCATTTGGAATAACTACTGCACATCAGCTTTTGAGTTTTTTTTTAAATGTCTAACTATGTGAAAATTTTTAGAGTAATTTTACTAGGAGGAAATTGGATATAATTTGGTACCTTCCCTCATGGCACACTGACATGGAATAAACAAAATGGCAGGTGGGAAAGGGGAAGGAGGAAGACACAGAAAGTATAATTATAAGGGGTAAAAAAGTTTTTTAAAAAGTAGGAGTGTATAATCTGAAACCATAAGAACAAATTGTGTGCGTGTATATACATATATATGTATAAAACAATTTCATATCTTAAAAAATAAAATTGGAATGTTATTTCACTTAAAATGTACAGCACACAAAATGTTTTGTAGTGGTAAAAAGTGTACACCAATGTAAATTTTCACAATTTTCCAGTAAGTAAGTTCTGAATCAAAAAATTACTATTACAAACCCTTTAACCAAATGTTTATTTTTTGTTTCCAGCATTATAACTTGCTATAATTCATAAACTTCAATCTAAGTAAGTTTTTATAGACAATGACCTAGGTCCTTAAGCACTCACTTATCCAGCAAAGAGATTATTCACCCAGCTACCACTCTTGCATGGACAATGCTCACTGGTACCTGAACAATTTAAAGTGCATATGAATTCTTTTGATGAATGGAGACACAGCTGTAGTTTTGCACTAAATTTTCAATTACTGAATTGCATGTTTTTTCATCTTGATACCTTATGATCACTAGAAAGCTACTTATCACATAATGTTATAATCATACATTATGCTAAATGTCCATTTGTAACTGCAACTCATGTTACAGACACACTACTGTCTATATTATACAAAAGTCATGGCCACAAGTTTCCGCATAAGAGGTTTACTTCTCTATCTCTCAAAGCAAGAACTATCCCACAGTTCAGATTTACACAAGTAGTGCCTCTTTTAAAATAAATTAAAAATAAAATGCTGTCCTGTCTGTGAAATTATAAATATTTCTAGTCCACTTTACATAATGTTAAAATGCTTATAAATGCATTATCTCCTAGTAAATACACATTATGGGACTGAAGCCAGTTAAAAAACAAAAACAAAAAATCAGTCAGCACACTGGCCCATGGAAATATCTAGGGCTATTTTATATTTCCTATCACTAGGAAAATTAAACTAAATAAGGGAAAAAAAGCAAAGAAGAGAAAAGAAATTTTACAAAATGGCAAGTAGCATGACCTAAAAGAGTGTACTGAAATCTCTTCCTTCCATTCAGTAACAACGCCCTTTCTGGAATGAACATTTATGGATAACTAGGTTAGGAAAGTGTTCCTCTTAGTGCTCAGGGCAAAAAACACAAGGTACGTTAAAATAATTTCTACATTCTAGAAGGAAAGACAGACTTTGAAATGGAGTGACTGTTTTAAAAACCGCAAACCAAGATTTAGCCAGAATGTTCAAGATTGACAGGTTTTGATGGAGTGAAATCTTCACTGGCAACAAAATTAAAAATCATAATCTTACAGATGCTGCTTATTTTTTACCAATGTGAAGGAAACATGATTGCAAGGTACAATACACACTGACAGCTAAAATGAAAAATTATGAACAATTTAGGTAACCAAAATGTTTCCTGCTGAAACATAAAAACATGATTTCCAAATTGATTCAACTTGTAATATGTCTCTTAGAAGAAGTTGTTTTAGTTCTGTGGACTGTTGAATTGCTCTTTACATAAATATTTCCTCCATCTTAAAAAAAAAAAAAAAAAAAAACGGCTTCTGAATGGCATTGACTCCTTCAGTGTGGGAAAGCAGTCTTGGCAAACGTGTTTCCAAGGCTCCCTCCAAGGTGATTCATTCCATCAAGTCTATAATATCTCCAGATCTACATGTCGAACTTCAGGATTTCGTTTCTGGAAGGAAAAAAAATCACCGCTACATTATTAATAGCAAAAGACAATTTTCTGTTTCCTTTTATTCCTTTTGATCACTAAAGCCAATGAAAACATTTGGTCAAACTATTTCATTGTAGCATACTAGCAAGAGAAATATTTACAGAGGGAAAAACATAAGATCAATAGATGAACAGACCAGTTATACACTCTAAAATATATAGTAAGTAGTCCAGCCTCCCTGAGTTTTGTCCATATGTTCATTAATACAATAATGGATTAAGAATCTAGTATGTGCCAAGCACTGCAAAGCACTGGAAATATGCTCATTTGTGATGAAAATCACTGCAAAGCAATAATAATAATCGAAAGACTAAATTGATATTAACTTATTATATATGTTCTAGTAACAATCCATATAGTCTTGATCTAAGCACTGTGCTAGAAAGTAGAGCTATGATTATTAAATAAGACTCTGCTCCTTACCCTGAGGGACTCAGTTTAGCCAGAGAGAAAAGTGTATGAATATCCTCTACGAGCAAAAGCATTATAGCTAATAGGGACTTCCCTGATGGTCCAGTAGTTAAGACTCCATGCTCCCACTGCAGGGGGCCTGGGTTCAACCCCTGGTCAGGGAACTAGATCCCACATGCATGCCACAACTAAGGAACCCATGAGCTGCAACTAAGGAGGCTGCCTGCCACAACTAAGACCTGGCACAGCCAAAAAAAAAAGCATTATCGCTAATAATAACCAGTTAACATATATTGAGCGGTTACTCTTGTGTCAAGTACTATGCTAATAATAAGGGGCTTCACGGGAAGTGTATGTTTTAAAATCCTCAAAATAACCCAATTATTTCCATTTTACATGAGAAAAATGAAGGTTAAAGAAATTAACTAACCTGTCCAAAGTCACACAGCTAGTAAGTGATGGAGCCAGGACAGATTCCAGGCCTGACTCCAGACCCCAAGGCTCCTATTTTAATGTACTAAATAACTCTGGAAACAAAAACATGAGATCTATTACTTTTGCTCATGAGATCCAGAAAGAATTCATGGAGGATATAGTATCTAAACAAGGTTTGAATACCGTGAATTTTCCAGATAGATGATGAAAAGGGACTAGACAAAAGAAATAGCATGAGCAAAGTCAAGAGAGCCTAGAAAGTATGCACTAGCAATATGGTATAGTTAGCACAGAAGCTGCAAAAAGCAATGAGGTTGGAAAGACAGGCAGAAGCCAGATTGTGAAAAATCTTAAGGAATTTCAGTAACGATGAAAAACATTTTTTAAAAAATATTTTTCTTTATTTATTTGGCTGCTCCAGGTCTTAGTTGCAGCACGTGGGATCTTTAGTTGCAGCGTGTGGGATCTAGTTCCCTGACCAGGGATCGAACCTGGGCCCCCTGCATTGGAAGCGCAGAGTCTTAGCCAATGGACCACCAGGGAAGTCCCTAAAAACATCTTTATTATATGCCTACACTGTACCAAGCACTGAAGTATACAACAATGAATAGGAAATAAACAGCAGTTGCCTCGAATGAACTTATCTCTAGTGAGGAAATACAGGTAAGTAAGCAGGCAATTGTAATAATCTGCTACTACAGAGCAAAGTAAAGATTTGAGGGGATTTTTCCCCTATGGATACATAAAGGAAGGACATCTAACACAATGTGGGGGGGGGATTAAAAGTTTAATAAAGTGAATATAATGATATTGTGAGACTGTAGGACAGAAGAGACTTATAAAATAACTAAATCTATACCTACCTAAGAGGAAATGTTTAAGTCAGGAGGAGCAATGTAAGATTCTTACGTAGAAATACTGCATTAAATATAAGAGAAATACTAAAAGTATTAAAAATGGTTATCTCTAAAGTGTAGAACTAACGATTGAGGAAGGTGAGGCAGGTGACACTTTTGTATAAGCTTTTCAGTTCTGTCTGATTTTGTAAACTGTGTGTATTATTTGATAAAAACCGTATAAATAAATCAACAAGGGGAAAAAAGCTCTTCTAAGGGATTCTAATAATCAGTCAGGATTAATAACTCCTAGCTTAAAAAATAATATCCCAGGAACATCTGCATATTATTCATATTAAACGAATTTAGATATAAAGACAAAAACCTGGTATAATACTGGAGTGTAGCTCCAGCTAGAGCACTCATTCTGTTTAGTGTGCACTGGGATTTTCCTTACAACTAGTGCTGGTCAACTGTACCTAGGGGTGCTTTTCTCTTGGGTCCTAAGGTAAGAGTGATCAGGGACCCCACAAGGGGGTGGCGGATGATACTTTTGTTCTCAATGTTTTCTTTATCTTAAAGGGACCCCACAAGGGGGTGGCGGATGATACTTTTGTTCTCAATGTTTTCTTTATCTTAAACTATTCCCTCTGTCTAGAATTTCTTAAATTCAATATGGAATAAAAAAGACTTCCTCAAACAAAAATGAAACTGAATTTTATTTTCCCATTCCAATCAACCCTTACTCATCCCAATATGACTTGAAAAATTTTAGCTGTTCATGGAAAGTTTAAAATTATTCAATCTAAAAAGCACTATATAACAAATGTGTACTAAGAAAAATCTGATCCTAAGAAAAAGAAACTAAAAAGTTAATTTACTCTGCTTTTTAAAATCAAGTTTTCAGAGAGAAAATTAACCAAATTCCTAAAATGTATGTGTCCATTACAAAGCAGACACACACAATGTGTTTGCTGAATGAATGAGAAAAGAAATAGGATTAATATCCTTAAAATTTAATGTTTAGTGCATAACAAGATATCATGTGCATAGTAGAAATTAACACATTCATATATTCATGAATATATAATTGTTAAATAGAACTGAAAATCAATAATTGGGTCCAACTTATAATTTTCATTCATTTTTTCACCAAATACTTATTGGTCTATTATGTCCCAGGCACTGTTCAATGCGAATTGGAATATTTTACACATCACAGATTTTGTTCCAACACTCACATTATGCAGAGATAAAAACCAAATTACATAATTTATTTTACAATGCTGTAGACTCAAGTAAACTAAATACTACAGGAGGATGTAATTAGAGATGCAAAAGACATAGTAAAGGGCAGAGCATTTAACTGGAATTTATTAGAAATTTGCTATGGCATCTTCCCACTGAATTAATTTCCAATATAATTATTTCCCCCCAAACAAAGAAACTTCATGGAGATATAGGACAAGGGTCTATCTACTGATTGAATATAGAGGTAAAACAACAACAACAAAAATCTATGTTAACAATTCAAACAATTTCAAAATAAGAACAAGATGTATTTCACATTATAATATGGGACTTTATAAATTAGCCTCTATTATTTGTAACATCTTAACATAGTACTATGTAAGTTACAGACTTCAAGCCAAAAATATCGCCTGTTCTAATACCTTAGATCAATGGCATTTACTCAAAGAGATGGCTATAATGCTGCAGAATTTTATCACTGAGTGTGACCTTCCAAAGTAATTCAATAATTATTAAAATTTAAACTTAGAAGGCAACTATGCTTAGATACTAAAAAGGAGCGAAAATACCAATGTACAAAGTTTTTGTTTTCAAAAGAAAATCAGCTTATTTTCATGCATTCTCTTGGTCTGGTACCTTAACTATGAAGAACTTTCTTTTCACTTGAGATTAATTATACCTTATTACCACCTTAGGGATGTTCCCACCTGAAAGTGTAGGCAAAATGTGGCTTCTTGGTTTGAAAGACTTATATAATTCAAAAACACGAGATAATTCAGTCTATTAATGATTTAATAGCTTCTAGTTAAAGCACAAAATTAGCTTAAAAAATAATAAGCATATCTGATTGTGATAAGAGTAAATACAATTAAGAATGGCCAACTTGTTATTCTTAAATCAGCTTCTGACACTGTTTCTATTAAAGAGTAAAGCCAAAATAGTTAGTTTTAAAAGTCCATTATTTTCCTTGCCAGGGAAATAA
Organism: Mesoplodon bidens; assembly: GCF_964165515.1. Classification (NCBI taxonomy): domain Eukaryota; kingdom Metazoa; phylum Chordata; class Mammalia; order Artiodactyla; family Ziphiidae; genus Mesoplodon; species Mesoplodon bidens. The sequence goes on from NC_138176.1 coordinate 145,994,961, forward strand.
AAACAGATAGAATGGAAGTGCAACATTTATTCATTCTCCAATCACCCTGCAAAAAAATAATCATCTCACATTTTATTCAGAACAATGGTATTCAAAGCGTGGTTCAAGGATTACTGGGTTACTGAGACATTTTCAGGGGGGACTCCGAGGTCAAAACTATTTTCATAATTACAGTAAGATGTTTTTTGCCTTTTTTACTATGCTGACATTTCCTCTGGTGGCATGGATAAAACTGCTGGCACCTTCACACAACTCAAGGCAACTTGCACCAAATTATACTGGTAGCCATTGTGTTCCTTTATTGCCACCCAGTTTTTTTTTTTTTTTTTTTTTTTTTAAAAGCCAGTTTCGGGCTTCCCTGGTGGCGCAGTGGTTGAGAGTCCGCCTGCCGATGCAGGGGGCGCGGGTTCGTGCCCCAGTCCGGGAAGATCCCACGTGCCGCGGAGCGGCTGGGCCCGTGAGCCATGGCCGCTGGGCCTGCGTGTCCGGAGCCTGTGCTCCGCAACGGGAGAGGCCACAACAGTGAGAGGCCCACATACAGCAAAAGCAAAAAAAAAAAAAAAAAAAAAAAAAAAAAAAAAAAAAAAAGCCAGTTTCACTTTAAAATGTCCTTCATGAAGTAGTAAAAAGTATTGGTTTATTAAACCTCAACCCCTGAATACACTTTAAAAAAATATTCGGTGACAAAATGGGAAGTTGTGCTTCACGCTGAAGTCTGATATTGTCACAAGGAAAAGCATCCCTGTGATTGCTTGAATGAGCTCAATCAGACGGTTTTTATCTCAACACCCTTTTTACTTGAAAGAATAACTAACAAACTATGGTTATTCAAATTTGGGTATTTGGCAGGCATCTTCTTAAGAAATAAACAAAATGAGTCTACTACTTCAAGGAAAACAACAGTATTTGTTGCTAATAATAAAATACAAGCTTTCAAGTCAAAATTAGAATACTGAAAAACTCATATCCACCACCATGAGCCTGACAGCTTCCCAATACTTAGAAATGTATCAACATTTGCATGATGTGCATAAATTCAGTGAGCCAGTATTTTCCAAATGACCAATTCATAATGTTAAAGAATCGAGCATGGGTTAAAAAGATTCAGACACTAAAGATGTTAAAAAAAAAAAGATTCAATCAGAGTATAAAGACAGACCAACAGATTTTAATATAATAGTGTATAGGAGAGTGCTAATCATACTCAAAGAGAGGTCTGGCCTTTGCTCTTGGCTATTGGGAGGTAATATCTAGGTCCTTGGAATATTCTGCCTGATAATTATGTCTTTGTTTATCTTTGTCCACACAGTATCTGCTCTACCTCCAGAAGCAGGTGGAAACTAAAGGTGTCGGCTCTTCCTGAGAGGGGCTGGAGATGAAAGGTCATCCACTCAAGCAGTCAACTACAGAGCCCCAAAAACATTTCTGGACACCAAGGCTCGGTTGAGCTTCTGTGGTTGGCAATACTCCATGCAAACTGTCACACACCACTGTCAGGAAAATAATACCGTCCATGACTCCATGGGGAGAGGACAAGTGAAACTCCAGGTTTGGAACTCTGCCCTATGCATCTCTTCCTTTGGCTAGTTTTAATCTGTATCCTTTCACTGTAATAAACCATTCAGTGAGTTCTGTGAGTCCTCCTAGCGAATTATCAAACCTGAGGGTGGTCTTAGGAACCACCTGAACTTTGCAACTGGTGTTAGAAATGAAGGTGGTCTTCTGGACTGTGCCCCCTAACTTAACAAACAGTATATAAAAAGTTCATCGATATGGTTTCAGATTTCACAGCACAACTATGCTTTAAGAGGTTACCGGTTGTCAGGTTTTGGTGTAATATTAAAAGAGAATACCAAGTATCTGGAAAGACTGTAAGAATACTTAAAAAGGCTCCTCCTTTTTCTTCATATTCTTCAACCAAAATAACGTATGGTAATAGACTGAACACAGAAGCACAAATGGGAATCTAGCTCTTAGGTTTTTGTAAAAATGTAAAACAATACCATTCTTCTATTTATTTCATTTTGGAAATTATAGTTACTTTCCTTCAAACTGTTATTTATATTAACATGAAATACATTTATTATGTTTTCTAAATGAATAAATATTTTTTAATTTCTCAATTTTAATTAATAATTTGGTAAATATAAATAAATATAACTAAAAAAAACCTCTTTTGAGTCCTCAATAATTTTTAAGAATCCTAATATCAAAATATTTGAGAATTGTTCATCTAGAAATTCTGAAAATCATGCCTGATAAGCTCATGAACTATAATATTAACAAAATCATCTTTTTTGAAGGGCTTCTATTAATCCAATCACATATCTAGATTCTAAAAGATAGTAAAATAGTGATAGAAATGTTTCCCTTCAATTTTTGTCTTTGTTTCTCTTCAATTTTTAACAAAACTAAACAAAAACCAACATGAGCTAAAGAAAATACATTGCCTTCAACAAAAGTTATAACCGTTAAAGATCATTTACAAGTTTTCTTCATTGAAAACAATTAGAATTCAAATGTCAATAAATGACAATTTGAGAGCACTGACACTTTTTTAAAGGCAGTCTGGTTAGATAATATTTCAGTAAAAAAACAACAGGTTGTAATGATCTCCAACTGAACAGAAACAAACAGAAAGTATAAAATAATGTCAGACGGGCTAAAGGAGTATGTATGTATATGTTTAAGGTCACACTCTTTTTTTTTTTTTTTTTGCGGTACGCGGGCCTCTCACCGTTGTGGCCTCTCCCGTAGTGGAGCACAGGCTCCGGATGCGCAGGCTCAGCGGCCATGGCTCACGGGCCCAGCTGCTCCGCGGCATGTGGGATCTTCCCGGACCGGGGCACGAACCCGCGTCCCCTGCATTGGCAGACGGACTCGCAACCACTGCGCCACCAGGGAAGCCCCACACTCTTTTTTAACTTCAGAACAGAGTCTAAAGTTTCCCTTTTACCTTTCTCTAGAAACGTTAGAAATGCTTCTTATTTAAAGACAAACAAACAAGGAAAAAAATGTTGATTACTTTAGAAACTAAGCAAGCAGTATAGAATAGTGGTTAAAAGTATGGAATTTGAAATTGAACAGCAAAGGTTCAAATCCCAAGTCCTATACTACCTTGAGTATATTATCCAACTTCTCTAACCCAATCATTTTCTTGCCCATAACTACTGATACATTACGGGGTTACTTAGAAAATAAAAGTATACAACTGATGCAATTAGCATAGTGTCTGACACAGATAAGTAGTCAAAAAGTAGCTGACACTGTATTATATTATTATTATGAATATATCTTACTTTCAGTTCCTTCTCAAGTCTATCTACTTCAGCTCCTAAAGTATCAATAATATTTTCTCCATGTTTAAGCATAAAGGTCTCTAGTTCTTCAGGAGTCTTCACTTCTTGAATTTCCTATAAAGAAAATGATAGCAGAAAAATGAAACAGATTCTTAAAAAAGTCATAGTGGTACACTGATAATTTCTTTTAAAAATTATAACCAACACCGTTAAGTTTAATGAAAAATGAAAAACTTTCAAGCCATAGGCAATGGACCACATATTTCCAAAAAAAAAACTCAATTTGAGAAAAAATTGAGTACAATGGTCTACAGAGGTAGCACTGCAAAATCAGTGGGAAAAGAACAGACTAATCAGTAAATAGTGCTGGGGAAGTTATTTTTTTATAGGAAGAAAATACTAAATCCCTACCTCAGACCATTAAACAAGTAATTCTAAGTGGATTGAAAACCTAAGGGTAAAAAACAAACCTTAAAATTTTTAGAAGAAAAACAGAATATTTTTATGATAATGGGATACAGAAGGATTCCTCAAGAAAGATAATAAAAAGCATAGAGAAAAAGATTACAAATTTGACATAAAATTAAAAACTACATTAAGTCTTCTGTACAACAACAAAGTGGAATGATAAATTATAAACTAGAAAGTTATCTGCATATACACAACTGAGGAAGGATTAGTACCCAGCATATTAAAAATAAAACATTTATAAATCTGTCAGAATAACAGAAATTAAACGAACAAAGAAGCAAGTACAGGAAATCCCAATGGTCAATAAATTTCTATGTTTATTAACCTCACTACTACCAGGGAAATATAAATTAAATCAACAGGATACTATTTCATATCTATCATAATGATAAAAATTTCAAAACTCCATCAATACAATCTAGCGAAAATGTGAAGCAACAGAAACTTTGATACATTGATGGTGGGAGTTAAATTGACACACTTTGGAGAACAATTTGCCAATATCTAAGGAAGTTGAAGATATGTTCATCCAATGGCCCACCTATGCTTTAAATCTAGCTATGTAATGCCCTAAAGAAATTCTTGCACATGCAAACAAGGAAACATGTATAAGAATGCCACTGTGGCACTGTTTCCAATAGTTTAACACTTGAAACAATATAATTGTCCATGAAGTAGGGACTGGATAAGCAAACTGCAGCATATTAGTAAGATGGATTATTAAATAGCAAGTAAATTAATTAGAGGTATATATATTAACACAGAGGAGGAATCTCAAAAACATGCTGTTTAGCAAATTATAGAGGAAACCATATGATACAATTTATACCAATTTTTAAACATCTAAAATGTTACATATTACGCTAAGAAAAATATGTTGAAAAGTATAAAAAACTGAATGGAAATGACAGGTACTAAATTCAAGATAATTGTGAGTTCCGGGGATGGAGAAAAGAGAATGGGATCTATAAGGAGAAACAAGGACTGTAATATTTTTGTAATGATTTCTTTCTTTTTTAAGATCTTAAGCAAGTACAGTACAGTAAAATGTTAATATTCGACAAAGGCAAGTGGTAGCCTCTGCTCTGTTCATTATATTATCCTGTATAAATTTTCTTTTAAAGTACTCTTAATAAAAAAAGCATGGATTCTGGAGTCAGAGAGATCTGAATTCACATCTGATTCCATATGATGGCTCTGCAATTTTAGGCAAGTTACTTAATCTTTCTGTGCCTGAACTGGCCTATATATAAAAATGAAAATATTATTTCTTTACCTCACAGGTTGTTGACAGTAAATAAAGTAACATATATGAAACGCCTGGCACACAACAAGCACTTTAATAATAAGTTACCTCTTCTACTGTCTCTTCTGAACCAGCTGAAACCTGAAGTGACTTTTAAGACTTATAAAAGAAAAAGTTTTCTTAGGAAGTAATTTTTATAACCCTTGGCTAAATAAGAAGAAATCAATAAACACTTTAACTTACTTGTAGCATTTGGTCAAAATCTTGTTTTTCCAAATATGATCTCGTAACAACTCGTCCATCAAAATCTACTTCTGCCTTAAATCTTACTTTCCCTAATCCTAGATCTGTGGCTTTAACGTCATGAATTGCCCTGCAACCAATAACAATACATACAAGTTTATATACACAGACATACATTTTAATGGCAAAAAGTCTAGAATTCTTGTTTTTTACTACCAGTGATGAAAAATGGACTAAGATGGCTTTCAGAGTGTTCGCCATTAAACACCACCTATCATTTTCCAAACAAATGTTCATTTAGCTCTTTTTGCATAATGCCATACGAAGGTGTAAACAATAAATACTATTTTATGGTAATTTGTATATATATGGACTACACAGTTTGTGGATTAAAAAATCAACTCTAAATTGCTTTTCTACAATGTTGTCATTTTATCTTATAATCCCTTTTTCCTTTTTTCAATAGCTTCTTTAAAAGTCTTTATACAACTCTGTGAAGTACTCCATTAGCATGAGGTTAATAATAACTACCTAATGGGACTGATGTGGGGAATAATGAACCAACATATATAAAATGTTTAATATGCTACCAATTACACAGCAGGCATTTAATCAAAAACATTCATGAAGTAGATTAAGATGGCATCTTTACTTTACAGATAGAAGAATCCCAGAGGGGCATAAGAGACCTGCCTAAGGTAACTCATCTAGGCAACAGGAGAGCCAGGACTCACCCCCAGATCTTTAGATACCCAAACCTACTGGTCTTTCCATTACACCATTCTGCCTTCCAGAAAGGAAGCAGACGCTCAAGCATAATTGCTTTTCCATACCTCCTGCCCTAATCCTCAGGAATCAATTTTCTCCAGAAAACTACTGAGAAATTCCTTTCTTTCTAGAGTAATCATTATAATATCTTTTCTTTAGAGAATACATAAGAAAATTATAAACACTCTGAATTCTGAGGACATAGATATCCTACCGGGAAAGCAAGCTTAAGTGAGAATCCAAGTACTCTTAAAACATCTGACTCTAATTTCTGAGAGATCTTAAGCAAGTTACTAAATACTGAGTCTAAAATTCTTTATCTATATGAATAAAGAAGTATAGATGAAAATAAGAATTAATGATTTTATATTTATAAAGTTATGTATGCCCAGACTGAAAAAGAACTTGTCCAGATTGGTAAGAGGTTGTATAATTTATTCATTTAAAAAAACCATATCTAACTCAGTCTTAACAAAAGATTTAAAATACTCATGATTTGACTAATACTTAATTAGCAGTTAATAAAAATGTTCTGATATACTTCTTCCTTATGTTCTTACACATAACTGCAGACAGAAAACTTGATAGGCAGCTTCTATCATGGTTCCCAATGACCACCCCCCAACCCCCTCCTGTGTTCAGGCCCTTGTGCAACCCTCTCTCCTTCAACTGTGGGCTAGACTTAGCGATTTGCTCCTAACCAACAGAACATGGCAAAATGATGAGATGTTATTTCCAAGATTAGATGACGAACCTGTGACTTTTATCGTGTTCACACTCAATATCTATTGTCTTCTCAATATGCGTACTTTGATTAAGCAAGCTACCATGTTGGACAGTCCCACATGGCAAGGAACTAAATCCTGTTGATAATTACATGAGAAACCTTAGAAGCTGATCCTTCCCCAGGAGATGACTATAGTCCCAGCCAACACCTTGACTGCAGTCTATGAGAAACCCTAAGGTAGAGACCTAGGTAAACCGTGCCCAGATTCCTGACCCACAGAGGCTGCGAGGTAATAAATGTTGTTTTAAATCACAAAGTTTTGGGGTAATTTGTCACAGAGCAATATAGATAACTAATACACTGATTAAAAAACTGTATGGGGCTTCCCTGGTGGCGCAGTGGTTGAGAGTCTGCCTGCCGATGCAGGGGACGCGGGTTCGTGCCCAGGTCCGGGAAGATCCCACATGCTGTGGAGCGGCTGGGCCCGGGAGCCATGGCCGCTGAGCCTGCGCGTCCGGAGCCTGTGCTCCGCAACGGGAGAGGCCACAACAGTGAGAGGCCCGCGTACCGCAAAAAAAAAAAAAAAAAAAAACTGTATGAACTTTCTGGAATACTAACATTTATTTTTTCCAACAATTTAATCTACAGATCATCACTATTCCAGAAAATTTCAAATTTGCCACAGTGAGTCTTTCCATTTACAGTTCTTTTTTTAGACTTTAATTATAAACAATATATGCAAAATTATAAACACACATATACCTAGCAAATGGGTACCAAAATACATGAAGCAAAAACTGACAGAAATGAAAGGAGAAATAGGCAATTCAACAATAACAGCAGGAGACTTTAACATCCTACTTTCAATAATGGATGGAACAACTAGGCAAGAAGATCAACAGGGAACTAGAAAACGTGAGCACTATAAAATCTAACAGACACAATGCTCCATACAACAGAAGAATATACATTATTCTCAAGTACACATGGAACATTATCCAAGATAGATCATATGCTAAGCCATAAAACAAACCTCAGTAAATTTAAAATGACAGAAATAATAAAAAGAATGTTCGGCAACCACAATGGAATGAAATAAGTAACACAGACATTTGAGAAACTCACAAATATGTGGAATTAAACAACACACCCCTAATTAACCAATGGCCAAAGAAGAAATCTAAAGTGAAATTAGAAAATGTTTTGAAGTGAATGAAAATGAAGACACAGCATACTAAAATTTACAGGATGCAGTGAAAGCAGGGCTTAGAAGGATGTTGATAAATGTAAAAGCCTATATTAAAAAAGAAGATGGATATCGAATAAAAAACTTAACCTACCATCTTAAGACACTAGAAAAAGAGCAAACTAAACCTAAAGCAAGCAGAAGAAAGGAAATAATACAGATTAGAGCAGGAACTCATGAAACAGAGAAGAGAAAAACAAAGAAAATCAATTAAACCAAAAGCTAGTTCTTTGAAAAGACCAAGAAAATTGACAAATCTTTAGCTGGACTGACCAAGAGAAAAAAGAAAGAACACTCAAATTACCAGAATCAGAAATGAAAGAGGAGACATTAGTACCAAACCTAAAGGGATAAAGAGGATTACAAAGGAATACTAGGAACAGCTGTATACCAACAAATTAGATAACTTAGAAGTAATGGACAAATTTCTAGAAAGATACAAACTACTGAAACCGACACAAGAAGAAATAGATAATCTGAATAAACTAGTAACAAGAGATAGAATGAGTAATCAGAAAACTAACCATGCAGAAAAGCCCATGTCTGGATGGCATCACTGCTGAATTCTACCAAACATTTAAAGAAGAAATAATAACAATTCTTTATAAACTCTTCTAAAAAATCAGAAGAGGAGGAAACATTTCCCAATTCATTCTATAAGGTCAGTATTACCTTGATAACAAAATCAGACAAAGACATCACAAGGGAAGGATATTAATATGGAGTATCTCACATTAAGTTACTAAGCCTAATACTGATTCTAAGAATGCTCAATTTCAAATCTTGATCCAGTAGATAATTACTTCTTAAGAGTAAACATATAGAGCTTAGAATATAAATCTACTACTCACATACTCATTTGTTCTACTGATGAAGATATAGAGGTCATTTTTTAAAAATTAATTAATTTATTTATTTTTGCCTGTGTTGTGTCTTCCTTGCTGCACACGGACTTTCTCTAGTTGTGGTGAACGGGGGCTACTCTTTGTTGCAGTGCATGTGCTTCCCATTGCGGTGGCTTCTCTTGTTGCAGAGCAAGGGCTCTAGGCGCATGGTCTTCAGTAGTTGTGGCACGTGGGCTCAGTAGTTGTGGCTCACATGCTTAGCTGCTCTGCGGCATGTGGGATCTTCCTAGACCAGGGCTCGAACCCGTGTCCCCTGCATTGGCAGGCGGATTCTTAACCACTGTGCCACCAGGGAAGTCCAAGAGGTCATTCTTAAAAGATTTAATTTAAAGATTTTAATTAAGAAAAATACATTCTTATTTTTTTTTTTAATTTTTTTTTTATTTATTTTATTTTATTTTTATTTTTGGCTGCATTGGGCCCTCGTTGCTGCGAGCGGGCTTTCTCTAGTTGTGGCGAGTGGGGGCTACTCTTCGTGGTGGTGCGCGGGCTTCTCATTGCGGTGGCTTCTCTTGTTGAGGAGCACGGGCTCTAGGCACACAGGCTCAGTAGTTGTGGCTCGTGGGCTCAGTAGCTGTGGTGCACGGGCTCAGTTGCTCTGCGGCATGTGGGATCCTCCTGGACCAGGGTTTGAACCTGTGTCCCCTGCATTGGCAGGTGGATTCTCAACCACTGCGTCACCAGGGGAAGCCCACATTCTTATTTTAAAGTTTAATGTACGCGTATGTAGGTAAGTAGTAGAAAATCAGGATTTTTTTTTTTTTTGGGGGGATGTGGACCATTTTTAAAGTCTTTATTGAATTTGCCACAATACTGTTCTGTTTTATGTTTTGGTTTTTTGGCTGCGAGGCATGTGGGATCTTAGCTCCCCAACCAGGGTGAAGTCTTAACCGCTGGACTGCCAGGGAAGTCCACAAAAGCAGGATTTTAAAGGACTGTTCCTTCCCCTTCATTCTGAAACTACACTGCTGCTGAAATTCACTAAAAAGTCCTATTAGAACTCTGCATCTCTTCTGATTACCTCCTAACTCTTCAATTCTTTATTTTTATATCATTTAAAGATAAAGATTATATGGAAAAAACATTTAATATAATCTAAAACAAGAAGTCTATTTTCAAAAAAGTATAAATTATATTCAATTTGGTAATCATATCCCCATGAATAAAAATCTTAAGTTTAATATATTCAATTTGTAATTATAATACAAATGTAAGGCAAATATAAATATGAAGGTTTCATATAAGTGGTTCCACATTAAAGAGGCAAATACTTTGCAAACTTCTGTTCCCATTACATCATCTAACTGTCCCTTATTCTAAAAATTAAAGATATACAGAATTTAAAAGGAAACTTAGGGAGTTTCTTACATGCTTTCACTTGCTTTCTTGTAAGGTTGCAATGCTGCAAAGTAATAAGATTAAAAAGTTCTAAAGGCTAGGAATTCAAAACCTCTTCTGGAAGTATTTACAAAACAAGCATTCTATTTCTTAATACATTTTTGTAAACCTTAACAGCATCACTGGAATAAGCTGACCTTACTGATGGGTCGTTCTCCAGGAGTTCAGTAAGCCGCTGTACTTGTTCTGGCTGGATGGATCGCCCTAAGAGTGCTTCCGTGTTAGTGTAGATGAGGAATGCTGAGACCACACCTAATAAGGTGCCCACACCCAAAGAACCTAGGCTGTCATACAGTGGATTGCCTAAATAAAAGCACAAAAGAAGTCAGTAAATTAACATTTTCTATTATTTCAATGAGCTTTAGTGAGCAAAGAACCAGAATTAGTAAATCAAGGGACTGGAAATTCATTTCTAATGACTTTCTCCTAATAGTTTTACTATTCTATGCAGTTGAATTACTTATGATCTGTTTCTTGCACCTGGTCACATGGTGAGGGTTCAGAGCATTTTCAAATTAGAGACATACTAATAATACAATAAAGAGTCCATTTCTTTTTGATATATCAGTAGCACTTTTCCTATCCCAAGTTGACAAAATAATTGTAAAATCAAAAGCTAAAAGAAATAACCATTTTTGTGTCTTATTCTTACAAAGATTCTGTGAAAGAACTAAGCCATACAAAAAATTATATGAGGCACTCTTATCTCACTGAACCAAGGAAGTTAATTCCTTGCCTCTAATGGCTACCTCAGAGCAGTGGTTCTCAAAGTGCAGTCCTTTGACCAGCAGCATCAGCATCACTCAAGAACGCGGTAGTAATGCAAATTCTCAGGCCTCGCTCAAGACCTTCTACATCAGAAATCTGGGGTTGGGGGTGGGGTGGGTGTGGGTCTAGCGTTCTGTGCCTTCCCAATGCTGCCAGATGATTCTGATTCTAAAGTTTGCCTTAGGTTATTAGGGCTTTATTCTCTTCCAGAACCAATCAGAAGAGTTGACTTATTATCTATGAATGCATAGGTTAATATTTATATAACAGACATAAATAAATATTATACTTTATATCTTTATAATCAATTTTACACACAAGGCTTTTATAATGAAAAGTCTTTTTATTCCAAAGATCAAATGTCAATATTAAATTTAACTCTCTTAATGCTTGATAAAATATACATTTGTTTTACTAAAAAAAAAAAGCTCAATTTACATTAGTTTTATTAACATTTAGTCAAAATATAACACTAAAACTGAATGACTTATTTTGTATTACTAAAGTGTAAAAATATATCGACTTGGGTTTCCGTGGTGGCACAGTGGTTGAGAGTCCGCCTGCCGATGCAGGGGACACGGGTTTGTGCCCTGGTCCCGGAAGATCCCACATGCCGCAGAGCGGCTAGGCCTATAAGCCATGGCCACTGGGCCTGCGCATCTGGAGCCTGTGCTCCGCAACGGGAGAGGCCACAACAGTGAGAGGCCCGCATACCGCAAAAAAAAAAAAAAAAATATATATATATATATATATATATATATGTATATATATCCACTTGTAAAACATAATTCACTAGCAAGTTTGTAATTATAGAGTTCAAAAACAAATATTGCTCTTTAGAAATCCAAATTTAATTAATTATTTTTATTTTAAAATATACATCTATTAATAATCTTAACAAATCACAGAATTATTAGTTGGAAAATATTTTATTTATTTCTTGGCATGTTATTTAATTTAAATGACAATTTAAATAATTAAATAAAAATTAATGTGAAACTTTCTTGAAACAAAACTTTTTATAAGTTTGATTTGACTGGTTTATAATACTATGTAAAAAAAAAATCTATTAAAAGTCAACTTACCTATCAAGTGCCTAAAATTTTGCTAAGTAATAATTTAGGTCTAAAAAAATGTCTAAAATGGTAAGGTCAACCAGAAAAACAATCAAAACAATTAGAAATATTTTGGATCACAGTGAACATCAGAGAATGCTGGTTTAGTCTTAAAATATACATTCAAAATGAAAAAGACCTATTCATATTTCAGGCTATTTTAAGAAATACTGCAGAACTGTGGAAGCTCATCACCTAAAATTATTTAAAATACGCTAGGACAAACAGGTAAGAATGGTAGTACCATTTGAAGAGAATTCCAACCTCAGAAATTGAGTCTTTTCATACTAAATGGTTCCTTTGTGTTTTTTTTTGTTTTTTTGTTTGTTTGTTTGTTTTTTGCGGTACGCTTGCCTCTCACTGTTGTGGCCTCTCCTGTTGCGGAGCACAGGCTCTGGACGTGCAGGCTCAGCGGCCATGGCTCACGGGCCTAGCCGCTCTGCGGCATATGGGATCTTCCCGGACCGGGGCAAGAACCCGTGTCCCCTGCATCGGCAGGCGGACTCTCAACCACCGCACCACCAGGGAAGCCCGGTTCCTTTGTTTTAGAAAATAAAAATAATATCCGCCTGTGCTGTATTGGCCTTCAAAACATTTATCTAGCTACCAAAATGAGGATGGAAGCAACTAAAGAATCAAGGAAACAGGAAAGCAACAGCAGTTATTATTGGTACTAATAGTAGAAAAAGACAGACAAGAGCTACAATGTATATTTATTTGAACTTTAGAGTTTATTAAAGTTCTCTCTCATATATTATCTTAAACCTGTAAGGTCACTAGGACAAATATTATTAATATCTTTATAGGTAAAGAACTTAAAGCTCTGCGTAGTTGTGTAACTTATTAAGTCACAGCTAGAAAAGCTTAGAGCATTACAGAAATGCTCTATTAGCAGCCTTCTTTATTTCTAACTAAGAGAAATTTCTAATTCAAAAATCTGAACACTTTTACCATCTTATTTGTCTTATACAAACAAATGGTTAGTATGAAATTCTCATTTAACAATCTATTGGTTTAAAATTATTCAATGATATAAAGGAAAATTCCCACATATTAGAGAATTATTTTAGTAGCACAAATAAAGCACCTGTAATTTGAGAAATATTTACCTGTTATAGAAGTAAGGCCCATACAAGTGGCTGCTATTGTCACTCCCAACACTGCTGCAGTATCCTCCAATAATATAACATTTGTACTAGGATCACGACTTTCCATTACTTAATCATTGGGGTAGAGACAAGAAAAGAAACTTCTGAAATCTTAATTTGATACTATCAGGTAACAATTTAATAAGTATCCATTAATTTAATTAAATTAAAAGTAAAATTAAGAAGGAGTTCCCTAGTGGCCTAGTGGTTAGGATTACAGGCTTTCACTGCTGTGACTAGGGTTCAATCCCCGGTCAGGGAACCGAGATGCCTCAAGACGTGCAGTGCAGCCAAAAAAAAAAAAAATTAAGATTAAAAAATGTACGAGATCCTGATTTTTAAAACCCTGTTCAATATAAATATAATTTCTTGGTTTAAATGTTAACAATAACAGATATTTAAAGTCAAATTACTTTCCCAAGTTTATTATAATAAGCATACACAGAAATACTGTAGTTCACATAAGTTAAATCCAAATATAAAGTACTGCTGTTCAAATTACACTACGTTTCTCTTTTTAAAAGAGCTGATATATAAGTAAGAGCCACACAGGGAAGACACTGAGATATATTTTGTACACATCTATATGGAACAAAGCAATAATAGCACTAGGCAATTTTAAGGAAATAAAGAAGATGAAATAATACACCTAGGTTTCTAAAATACATACCATACTTGTAAAGTGACATTCCTTTGGCCCGAGCACTCCTACGAAGCTCATTTACAGCAACAAGAAGTGTTGCTGAAAGAAAAGCATTCATATCAGCAAGGAAGAAACTTCATGCCTCCAAACTATAAGGTGGCATCTCAAAAGGTAAATAAATAGGCACAACACTTTAATGCTAAGGGCTGTCAATAAGGAAAAGTTCTATATTAAACCAGTCATTATCAAGACCCCAATTAATCATTATGATATAATGAACCCCATATTTCTAAACCACAATAATTTAAATATCATTACCACCACAACAGCCTTAATTTATTAGACAGCTACTAGCTGGCAGGCACCACACTAAGCATAATCACTATCATCCTCCCAACCTCTTGAGGCAGGTGGTGCTATCACCATTTTATAAGACTGCCAAAGATGAAAGGATGATGCATAAAAAATGACAATGTTTTAGAAGTAAACATACTATGAATACAGCAGTGAATTAGGCAGTTTCATACATGATATTAGCACTTCTCTGTCATAATACTGCTGTGGCTGAAACTTTCAGAAACACTAAAATATTTGTACTGCAAAAAAGACAGTCCTCCCTGATAAACGTTACTAAAACTTGATTTTTAAAAACTCAGTATATAGTTATGTTTTTATACTCCATGGACCTAGAGACTGTCATACAGAGTGAAGTTAAGTCAGAAAGAGAAAAATATCGTTTATTAACGCATACATGTGGAATCTAGAAAAATGGTACAGATGACCAGGTTTGCAAGGCAGAAATAGAGAGACAGATGTAGCGAACAAACGTATGGACACCAAAACGGGGAAGCAGGGGGTGGGGTGGTGGTGTGATGAATTGGGAGATTAGGATTGACATATATACACTAATATGTATAAAATAGATAACTAATAAGAACCTGCTGTATAAAAAAATAAAAATGTTTTTTACTTTCCAAAAAAAGAAAAAGCCTCAGTATATAGTTATGTTTTTATACTCCATTTCAAATGATATGATACTCAAGAACAAAATAAAAAGCTTTTCCAAACTTGCCCCATCTTATAGGAACCACCATAGTACATTATACAAAGAATTTCTTCCCTCAAAGAGGATAAAACTTATATTCCTATTTCCACAGCTTTCTTTAATCAAGAGAATTTAGCAATCTATAAAAATAGACTGCTGAATATATATTACTAGGTAAAGAATAAAACGATTCTGTGACAATACATACCTCCTTCAGATACTAATGATCCTGCTAAAATACAATATGCCTAGGAAATATAAAAATAAAGCATAAGTTGATATCTCACTAAAGAATTACAACAGTTCATGCATAAACTTAATGTTTAAGATGGACACATAAATTCAAATCCTAGCCAGATAAGGATTTTGATGGGAAACAGCTCAAATGAGGACAATGAGATAGATGGTATCTTCATAAGAAACAATTAGAAGTTAAAAATTTGATGGCCATCTCATTTTTTAATACTTGAAAAACTAATACACACACGCACCCCCCCAGAGTAGAATGTTATACCATAACTAAAGTTAAATTCATGATATAAAAGAATTACTTAATTAGTAAAAAAAAAAAAAATTTGAACTTCAAAATGAACACAAGCATTTGAAATCTAGGGTTGTGGATACCAGATGCAGTAAGACACACAACCATACCCAGTAACTTTCGATTTTGTTTGTTTGCCCAGCACCAAGAGAATCCTTCCTCAGTCCCCATTCAGAAAGATAAGCAGTTATAAAAGGTAAACAATTTGGGGGAGGAAGATAACACCACTTTCCTTACAATCCCAGACACTCTTGAATTAGATAAAGATACCAAGAATAGCTTTAATCCAAGATATATAGAAAGAATTAACACAAATTTTTAAAAATTTTAAGTGAAATTCAAATCAAACATCTATAGAATTTTCAATATTACCTTTTCGGAACCCTAGGCTTCCCTGAAACAGAGTTTTAAAATTTTTGAACCCAGTCCAACACTCTTCTAATTCTGTTAAGGAAACTGAGATTTCCAAGGCTGTGTGGTTTGCTTGAGTAAATAGAAATGGTATCGGAATAAGAACTAGAATACAGGTTTTCCTAACTCAATTCTAGGCTCTTTCCACTGAATCTTACTGGCAACATCAGCAAAAATAGTCTGGAACTACACTGTGAGATACAGAAGCTCCACATGCCCAATCTGCACTTGTCAAGGGAGCTACAATCAGAGCTGCCAAGCAGAGTAATCTCCAAGAACTTCCCATGAGAGGAAAAGAAGACAGCTTTAGGGCTTCCCTGGTGGCACAGTGGTTGAGAGTCCGCCTGCTGATGCACGGGACACAGGTTCGTGCCCCGGTCCGGGAAGATCCCACATGCCGCGGAGCGGCTGGGCCCGTGAGCCGTGGCCGCTGAGCCTGTGCGTCCGGAGCCTGTGCTCCGCAACGGGAGAGGCCACAACAGTTGAGAAGACCGCGCACCGCAAAAAAAAAAAAAAAAAAAAAAAAAAAAGACAGCTTTAAGTATCTACAAAGGCCAGTGGAACCAGTGCAAGATGACGTTGGTGCCAGTAAAGTAGTACCTTTCTGTCCCCTATGTCTACCTTCAGTGCTGCCAGAGGCAACCTATGGAGTAGGAGAAAAGAGAAGCCCTTAAGTGAAAAAATACAGAAGGGAACCATACTCCAATTCTCTCAATGTAGGCTTCCTACCGGAATGAGGGAAAGGAGAAAGTTTAACTTTAAATAAAATTCTAACATATGACTGTTACAAAGGAATGGTTATTTTAACTACTGATAGGACATTTATTCTTGGGACTAAAAGTGAATAGAGGTCTTCTGGCTTTTCAAAAGTAACAGCAGAAATTAACAGAATTGCCCAAAATTTTAACCAAGGACGAAATGTTTAACAACTGTACCTACAGAGATACTCTTGCTCAACATCACTGAATCATATGGATTTAGAGGTCATGTCCATCACATTCTAAAAAACACAACTACAGATACATAACCCTATATTACAGTCAAGAAGGTATATTTAGTCCCATTCTTTAACATCAATATGACAAAAGCATTCTACTGTACTTAATCACTATTTCATATTACGTCAAAACTGAGGGGGGAGGAGGGGAGAAGATTACCCATAGAAGAGATTCTATTGGTTGAGGATTAAGCAATCCCATGACTCCATGGTACCAAGATAATCCTGCACCCATCATGAAAATACCAACACCACTAATTAGTGAAGCAATATAGCGCATATTTGAAAATCCATACCTGAAAAAAAAAGATAATATAGTTTACAAGAAATACAAATGATTTCCTCTCAAAATATGTTTAATAGGTCAATGAAAAAAAAACTTCTTATAACATCATTATGTTATGATTTTATATTTAAGTAAAATGTAAGTGCCAAACTCAAATCTAATCAGAAAATCAATATATAAAGTGGAAAAAACTGCAAGATCTTTGAAAACTATATAAAAAGAGAGTGAATATGATTTAATTCAGGTATTTTCTAATCCCTCTTTCATATAATTTTTTTTTTTTTTTGCGGCACGCGGGCCTCTCACTGTTGTGGCCTCTCGCATTGTGGAGCACAGGCTCCGGACACGCATGCTCAGTGGCCATGGCTCACGGGCCCAGCCGCTCCGCGGCATGTGGGATCTTCTGGGACCGGGGCACAAACCCGTGTCCCCTCCATCGGCAGGCGGACTCTCAACCACTGCGCCACCAGGGAAGCCCTCTTCCATATAATTTGCTTTGATTTACTAGAGCAACTTTACTTTTATGTAACACAAATGCAGGCAAAATTTATTTTTTAAATGCATTCATATGTTTAATAAAGATGGTAACATTTATATTTCCTTGTAATGCAGCTTCTAATTGAATATTTGTCTTCTATAATTTATATTTCCTACAATTTATATTACTTATAATTTAATGCATTTTGCTGTTTCTGTATAGTGTAACACAGTAACTAACTACTATCTTTTTTTTTTTTGGCTGCACAGGGCAGCATGTGGGATCTTAGTTCCCAGACCAGGGATCCAAACCACGTCCCCTGCAGTGCAAGTGCGGAGTCTTAACCACTGGACCGCCAGGGAAGTGCCACTAATTACTATCATTAAAAGACTAAGAGCTTCAGTTTTCTGGGTGTTTCGATGGTAATTTTTTTTGTTAAATCTCAGGTTTTTTTGAAAGTCTTTTGGTCAATGTGTGCATTATTCTGTATTACTATATGTACCAATAAAACACTGAGTAATAAGAAATTTAAAAATATGGGATACTACAGGAGGAAAAGAATCATTCATTAATAAAAATATTTTCTGGGAAATTTACTCCCAAACCCAAACTCTATGGCACCCTTCTAGCAGATGCAAATTTAAACAAGGGTTCTGAATTAAAATTGCTTTTTGAATTCTTTTTGAAAATATGTAATCTTGCCATAGGAAATTATCAATTTATTGATGTGATGGTGTTCTATCAGCTTGATTTAGAACAATTTATATTCTTCTAAAGTTTCCCCCCCAAAGTAAGAAAGGAGATATATTTATTTATTTTAGTTAAGGTAAATTAAGATCTAAATTAAATGGCATTACTTTCATTTTATGTGTTTTCAAGGAATTTGGAGATTCTTATTAAAATTTTTTTTTTGGGGGGGGTTGCACTGGGTCTTAGTTGCGGCATGCAAGCTCCTAGCTGTGGCATGCATGTGGGATCTAGTACTGGGCCAGGGATCAAACCTTGGCCCCTTGCATTGGGAGCCCGCAGAGCCTTAACCACTGTGCCACCAGGGAAGTCCCTAAAATTTTTAACTATGTAGATCTGCACTGTCCAATGTAAGTCGCTAGCTACATAAGACTATTTAAATTTAAATTAATTAAAACTAGATAAAATTTTAATACAGTTCTTCAGTCGCACTAGCCACATTTCAAGTGCTCAATAGCCACATGCAGCTAGTGACTATCACAATGAACAGATATAAATAAATATTTCTATTATTGTAGAAAATTCTATTGGGCAGTACTAAAGTAGATTGTTGAAAATATCTTAAGAAGAAATCTTTACAACCTAAAACTTTTAAATTTTACCCTGTTTTTAAATTTTTGGTATATAAAACTGGTCAGGAAAAATTTTTTTTTTCTTGACATAGTAAAATACTATATAATCATGTGTAATTAGCAGACTAGAAAGCTAGCTGTTCTCTGTACGAGCTTACTGATAGTTACAGGATATTCAATAATATGCTATTATTTATAAGAAAACAAGTAAAGAAAGGCATTTATATAAAGCACAGAGGCAGATTCCTTTATGGAAATAAAAGTGTATTTTTTTTTTGCCTTAAGGCAAATTTGGCTGCTCAAATTCTACTACTGAAGCTTGTTAAAAAAAGATAATACACGTGGAATTCAAAAATTTCACCTGGGGCTTCCCTGGTGGCGCAGTGGTTGGGAGTCCGCCTGCCGATGCAGGGGACGTGGGCTCGTGCCCCGGTCCGGGAGGATCCCTTATGCCGCGGAGCAGCTGGGCCTGTGAGCCATGGCCACGGAGCCTGCGCTCCGTGGCGGGAGAGGCCACAGCAGAGAGGCCCGCGTACCGCAAAAAAAAAAAAAAAAATTTCACCTGGTTATGTTAGTAGAAGCAACAGAAAAAAAGTCTTTGTATCAAATAACTAATATAATTCAAAATAATATATTCTAAAGAGCATACTCATTTTACAAATAAGTAATTTTGAAATATTAATAGAATCCTATTTCCAAATCACAACAGGGGGATTAAAATACATTAAGCATGAATTTAATAGAAATTATCACTAAAATTTTAGATTGAGTGGCCTATTAGTCCAAATGTGAAATATATATATCTCCTTTGACCAAATAAAACAGAACTCTAAGATGAAAACACGTGCTTTGTTATTAACTATCAAATACAAAGAGGACAGGATCTCTTTGGTATGTTACAAAGCATAAAAATAATTTGAACCTCATTTTCAAATTATATCTTGAATTTACTTTGACACAGAGGTTGAGTCCTGCATTTTAGATACAACAGCAGAAGAAATGACCAAATCTTTAACACAAAACTGCAGGTCTATAAACTGCAAGAGATTTCTATAATTCAACTACTTGCTGCCAAAACAAATGAAAACAAAATAAAGACAACGTCCTTACGGATGAGTAGGATCTGGTGTTTGAACAGACTTACTGATGCCCAATGCTAGTAAGGCCTATGGAGAAAAGAAGGTAAATAATCATTAGCAAGGGAATATAATAAGCCAGTCTAGAGGGCACAACCTGACAATGACAAAGAAGTACTTAACATGTGTATGTCCAATAGCCCAGCAATTCTTGTTTCCAGTACTTACCATAGAGAAATAAAGGTGAATCGAAAGGGGTTCAAAACAACACTGGATAATTATGTAAAATGTGAAAGCAACCTAAAACTCCTTCAGTGGGGAGTGGCAAAATAAATCATGGTATAACCAAACCATAAATTACTTCTACAACAGTGTAAAAGGGGATAGAGCTCTCTGTACTGACATGGTGAAAGCTCCTAGACATACCATTCAGTGGACGGGAAAAAAGCAAGTTTAGGAACGGTACGTACAATACAAAAGAAATTATGTTTTGTAGTTTTTGTAAATGACAATATAATGTAAAGCACAGGAAAAGGTCTGAAAGAACTCACATTTAACTCTGTTTATACCTCTGAGGAGAGAAGTAGGTTTAGGGTAGTCTGTAATATCTGATTTTTTACAGGAAGAATAACTTGTATAGCTGCATAAATAAAAGACAGTAAAAGTTTTTTTTTTTTTTTGACATGCACCATTTTTTAAAAGTCTTTATTGAATTTGTTACAATATAGCTTCTGTTTTATGTTTTGGTTTTTTGGCTGCAAGGCATGTGGGATGTGAGTTTCCCGACCAAAGACCGAACCCGCACCACCTGCATTGGAAGGCAAAATCTCAACTACTGGACCTCCAGGGAAGTCCCAAAGACAGTAAGAGTGAGTACAAACTGTATATGGACATGATACATTTACATTTCTAGTAAAACTGCAAAACCATGCACATGAAGTATACACATCAATGTATATAGAGCAGTGACTATCTGGGGTGTGGAAGGAAGAAATAAAGATGGAAGACTAGTCATAACTAAAATTTTATTTCTCTAAGGAAAAAAAGTCTAAAGTAAATATAACAAAAATGCAAGTCTTTAATCCTGGTTACCACCTTTCTCTCCTTCCTTCCTCCCTTGCCTTCATCTTTTCTTCCTTTTATTTCTGTTTGTTTGGGGTTTTGTTTTTTGGGGTTTCTTTTTTTTTTTTGCTGTACGTGGGCCTCTCACTGTTGTGGCCTCTCCTGTTGCGGAGCACAGGCTCCAGACGCGCAGGCTCAGCAGCCATGGCTCACGGGCCCAGCTGCTCTGCGGCATGTGGGATCTTCCAGGACTGGGGCACGAACCCGTGTCCCCTGCATCGGCAGGTGGACTCTCAACCACTGCGCCAGCAGGGAAGCCCTCTGTTTGTTTTTTGATTGTATCTTTTGTTAAAAAGAGTTATCCACTGGTACCGCTCAATATTATGCTTGCACTTAGTATCCTTTCTCTTAATTTGACGTAAATTTAGAAACCTGAAAAAAAGATTACACTAGAATTATTTATTTAATAAAAAATACAAAGCTTGAGTGAATACCCTATGTGATTTTTTTTCGACTAAGCTGGGTTTTTTGCATTTTTTCAGTATTGTATCAAATAATCAAATAGGTTAAGTCTTCAAGATTACCAAATTCTTCATGGATGAAGTTTCTCTGTAGGTTACTGGGCATTTATAGAAACATTCCCTCTTGTAAAATACATGGGGATTATACCACCTTGCAAATGGCTAGTCCATTCAGGGACTTCCCTGGCGGTCCAGTGGTTAAGACTCCACACTTCCAATGCCAGGGGCGTGGGTTTGATCCCTGGTCGGAGAACTACAATACATGCCTTGCGGCACAGCCAAAAAAAAAAAAAAGGCTTATACTGATTTTTAAGTTTTGGTATCGGAAATCCAATCCTAAATACACAGAATATTACAAGTTTTTTTCTACTGGATTCCAAAGGAAAAGAGAGTCAAAACTACCTAAAACATAGATGATGGCTTTTCAGTGAATTAAACTAAGAGAATGACAGTAAATTAAGAACATATAATTTTAAAATCTGTATATTAAAACATAATGAAATATTATGAACATAATATTTTAAAATTTTTAAATCTGTATATTAAAACATAATGAAATATTCATAATCAATTCATTATCAATTCACACTATATATATGTATCTGTGTTTATAATATTTACATAATAGTCAATGAGTGTTCAATTATTTTTAAAATACTTAATATTCAGGTTGGCTGTGCAATGAAGTGTGAGATATCAAATGTTTCATAAGTTGAATATGGGCCATTATTTATTAATTCTTCTTATAAAAATAAGATATCATAGACTATCGCTAATCCTGTTCTCACCCAAAGATTAAAGCCAAAGTTCTATTCTAGAACTTAATATAAATGGCATCACACAGTAACTACTCTTTTGTATTTACCTTCTTTTATTCAACATACTGTTAGAGATGCATATATGCTACTGACGGATAAGTATTTCTTTTTATTTCTAGATAATATTCTATTGTATGACTATACAACAACTTGTTTATCCCACTGTTGATGGACATTTGGGTTGATTCCAGTTTTTTGCCCATTATAGCACATTTATGGTGCTAGAAACATTCTTATACAAGTCTTTGTGGACATTTGTTCCCAATACTCTTGGTAAATACTTAGGAGTGGAATTGCTAAGTCAAACAGTAGGCTTATGTTTACAAGAAACTGACAAATTTACGAGTGGCTGTAACATTTTATACTCCACCAGCAATGTCTAAAAAGTCTGGATGCTTTACATCTTCACCAATATTTGATTGTCAGGCTCTTAAATTTTAGCCATAATAGTGGATGTGTGGAGATGTCTTGTTGGGGTTACAATATACATTTCCTGATGATTAATAGTGTTGAGCACCTTTTTGTGTGTCCATCAACCACATTCAGGTATCATTGTGAAGTACCTTTCCAAGTCTTCAGCTTCTTAAAAAGACTGGACTGTCTTTTTAATATTGAGTTATACAAGTTCTTTATTTATCCTGGATACCAGTCCTTTGTCAGATTATATGCTTTGTGAATATTTTCTCCCTATGAGCAGCTTGCTTATTTATTGCCTTAAAAGTATTCTTCAGGGACTTCCCTGGTGGCGCAGTGGTTAAGAATCCGTCTGCCAATGCAGGGGACACGGGTCCAAGCCCTGGTCTGAGAAGATCCCACATGCCATGGAGCAAATAAGCCCGTGCGCCACAACTACAGCCTGCGCTCTAGAGCCAGCAAGCCACAACTACTGCGCCCGCGTACCACAACTACTGAAGCCCACGTGCTTAGAGCCCGTGCTCCGCAACGAGAAGCCACCGCAATGAGAAGCCCCGGCACCAGGACAAAGAGTAGCCCCCGCTTGCCACAACTAAAGAAAGCCCGCATGCAGCAACAAAGACCCAACATAGCCATAAATAAACTAACTAACTAAATAAATAAATAAATAAGAGTCCACCTGCCAATGCAGGAGACACAGGTTCAATCCCTGGTCTGGGAAGATCCCACATGCCACGGAGCAACTAAGCCCGTGTGCCACAACTACTGGGCCCATGTGCCACAACTACTGGGCCCATGCATTGCAACTACTGAAGCCCATGCGCTCTAGGGCCTGTGTGCCGCAACAACTGAGCCCGCATGCTGCAACTACCGAAGCCTGCGCACTAGAGCCTGTGCTCCGCAACGAGAAGCCACTGCAATGAGAAGCCTGTGCACTGCAACGAAGAGTAGTCCCTGCTCGCTGCAACTAGAGAAAGCCCATGTGCAGCAATAAAGCCCCAATGCAGCCACAAAAAAAGTGTCCTTTAATAAGAGTATTTAATTTTGATGAAGTTTAATTTGTAAATTTTTTTATTTTATGGTTTTGTTTCTGTGTTCTGTTTAAGAAATCTCTGCCTACCCAAAGGCTTAGAAGATATTCTCCTAGGTTTCCTTCTAGTATTTTCATAGTTTTAGCTTGTACATTTGGGTCTGTGACCCACCTTAAATTTGTACATGGCATGAGTGGGAATCAAGGTCCTTCGTGTTTTTATCCATGTGGATATCCAATCTTTCCCATACCGTTTGTTGAAAAGTTTCTTTTCTTCACTGAATTGCTTTGGTGCCTTTGTCAAAAATCAACTGACTATGTAACTGAAGGTCTGTTGCTGGACCCTCTATTCTGTTCCACCTGGTCAGTTCTTGTGCCAATACCGCACTGTCTTAATTACTGTGCTCTGAAATAAGTCTTAAAGTCCTCCAAATTTCTTTCATTTTTTTAGATTGCCTTGAATATTCCAGGTTCTTTACATTTCCATATAAATTTTATTTATTATTATTATTTTTTTTTTTTTGGCCACGCCATGCGGCATGCAGGATTTCAGTTCCCCAACCAGGGATCAAACCCACACCCTCTGCAATAGAAGAGTGGAGTCTTAACCACTGGACCGCCAGGGAAGTCCCTCCCTATAAATTTTAGAATTTAATCAGTTTGTCAATTTCTACAAAAGAATATGCTGGATTATATGAAATCTATAGATTAATTTAGGGAAATTTGACATATTAACGCAGTTATCAAATCCATGATCATGGTATCTCTCTCCACTTCCTTAGGTCATCTTTAATTTCCCCTAGTTACATTTTAAGATTTCAGTGTTAAAGTCTTACACATTTTTTGTTAAATTTACTCCTAAGTATTTAATATCATAAATGGAATTTATTAAAAATTTCACTCTCCATTTGTTTCCTGATAGTAGAAATGCAATTGATTTTTTTAAAATAAATTTATTTATTTACTTATTTTTGGCTGTGTTGGGTCTTTGTTGCTGTGCGTGGCTTTCTCTAGTTACGGCAAGCGGGGGCTACTCTTCATTGCGGTGCGCCAGCTTCTCATCGTGGTGGCTTCTCTTGTTGTGGAGCACAGGCTCTAGGCGCGCGGGGCTCAGTAGCTGTAGCTCGCAGGCTCTAGAGCACAAGCTCAGTAGTTGTGGCACACAGGCTTAGTTGCTCTGCAGCATATGGGATCTTCCCGGACCCGGGCTCGAACTCGTGTCTCCTGCATTGGCAGGCGGATTCTTAACCACTGCACCACCAGGGAAGCCCCTACAACTGACTTTTGTATATTAACCTTCTATTGATTTTGAATGTTAAACTAACCATGCTTCTTGGAATAATACTCACTTGATTATGATGTATTACCATTTTTGTGTACTGCTAGATTCAATGTGATTATATCTTAATGATTTTTGTATCTATGTTCATGAGAGATACTGGTTTTTTTTTTTTTCTTGGAATAACTTTAAGGTTTTGGTATCAGGGTTATGCTAGCCTTACTAGAGGAGCTGAAAAGTGTTTCCTTCTACTCTATATTTGAAAGTCTGTGTACTACTGGTATTATTTTTTCGTTAAATGTTTGATAGAATTCTCTTGATAATGTCCCACAGGTCTAAGGCTCCCTTCATCTTTTTTAGTCTCTTTTCACTCTAGTTTTAGTATGAATGTTTTCTACTGCCATATATTTGAGTTCACTGATCATTTTTTCCACGACGTCTAATCTGCTGTTAATTCTATACAGTGCATTTTTCACATCAGATATATTTTTCAGCTCTAAAAGTTCCATTTGGTTCTTCTTTGTATCTTCCATTTCTCTTTTCATGACGTTCATATTTTCTTTTCAATACATGAACGTAGTTATAATAGCCATTTATCCTTTTCTGCTAATTCTATCATATGTCAATTGAGTCTTTCTATTGACTAATTTTTCTCCTGGTTGTGAGTCAGACTTTCTGCTTCATGGTTGTTTAATAATTTTTTTTATTAGATGCTGACATTGTGAATGTTATACTGTGTGTCTGGATTTTGTCTTCCTTATAATAGCATGTGGGGCTTTGTTCTCACAGGTAATTAAGTTACTTGTAAATCAGTGTGATCCCTTAGAGCTTTGTTAGAAAGGTTCTAGAACAGCAGTTGCCAACCTTTTTGGCACCAGGGACTGGTTTCGTGGAAGACAATTTTTCTACGGACCGGTGGCGGAGGGTGTGGGGTGGGGTGGAGATGGTTCAGGAGGTGATGCGAGCGATGGGGAGTGGCAGGTGCAGCTTTGCTCGCTCGCTGCTCACCTCCTGCTGTGTGGATCAGTTCCTAACAGGCCGAGGATCGGTACTGGTCTGCGGTCTGGGGATCCCTGTTCTAGAACAGTCTTTACAACTAAGATAATTTAGCCCTACCACTAAGGTCTGAGCCTTCTATTGGCCTGGGTAATCAATCAGGACTCTCTGTCTCAGAACGTCAGAACTTAATTAATCCAAGCCCATTGTGAACTCTAGGAATTACTCAGCTTAACACTCCCTGCTGGTTCTCTACCTGGTTTCATGGAGCTTTACCCTACACATGTGTAATCTAACACTCAGCAAAGATTCAACTCAAGGAAAACCCTATGTAGACTTCTGTAGCCTTGTAATTTCTAGCCACTTCAGACTCATTAACCCTAATTTCTACCTTCTCAACTCAATGATGGGTCTCCCACCCTGTTCCACTATCACAAATGCGCCTCCAAGCAAAACACCAGAGAAATCACAGAGTTCAATTCACCTGTTCCCCTTCCTCAGGGATCATGGTCTTGCACTGCTATTGTCCAATGTTTGAAAATATTGTTTAATATATTTTGTCTAGTTTTTTAGCTGTTTATAGCAAAAGACTAAGTCCAATCCTCATTAGTCCATCATGGCTAGAAACATAAGTTTTGTACATAATGTTTTGCAACTTGATTTTTTTATTCATATCATGGTTATTATTCCACATCAGTACATAGCTATCTACCATATGCTTTTTTTTATTAGTTTCTGCTTTATAACAAAGTGAATCAGTCATACATATACATCTGTTCCCACATCCCTTCCCTCTTGCGTCTCCCTCCCTCCCACCCTCCCTATCCCACCCCTCCAGGCGGTCACAAAGCACCGAGCTGATCTCCCTGTGCTATGTGGCTGCTTCCCACTATCTATCCTACCACATGCTTTTAAATCCCTAAATAGTATTTCAGAGTACAGACACTTAAAAATTGTATTCAGGGCTTCCCTGGTGGCACAGTGGTTAAGAATCCGCCTGCCAATGCAGGGGACACGGGTACAAGCCCTGGTCCAGGAAGATCCCACATGCTGCGGAGCAACTAAGCCCGTCTGCCACAACTACTGAAGCCTGCGCACCTAGTGCCAAAAGAGAAGCCACTGCAAATGAGAGGCCCATGCACCGCAGCAAAGAGTAGCCCCCGCTCTCCACAACTAGAGAAAGCCCATGAGCAGCAATAAAGACCCAACACAGCCAAAAATAAAATAAATAAATTAAAAAAAAATTGTCTTCAATGTTTTAAATAACAACTAATACTAAAATTAATAATATGTACACATCTCCTTGGCCAAATGTACAAATATTTTCACATTTTAATTTTCTTATGTTCACATAAGCTTTCAACAAAATAGGTACTGTGTGTCATATTTCTCCCACCCTCCTCTCCCCCCACTCAACGGGCAAAATATTATACAATAGTAGTTATTAAATATTTACTGAGTATAAAAATTTAATTCAAGAGAATGACTGTTAGTACTAATAGCAAATGCCTGTATTCTTTCCTTACTTTTACAAAACGTTTTAATCCATTTGACAGTGAGTTACATGAGTTCTCAGGTTTAATTTTATTAAGATTGCTCTCCCTGCTTCTTACCATTTTATTATTATTTTTAACTTTGTCTTAAATATTCTTATTATACCTGTGTCTTTTATTGTAAGTTCTCCCAAATCTGTTCTTACATAACAGGAGTATAAATAAATACTAAAAAGGTTTTCTCCTAACAGGCCACATTCTTTAAAATGTGAAATAATATACAAGTAGAAATGTTGTGTTCTTAAAAAAGGCTTAGATTTGTAGTATTCAAAATCAAAACACTAGTCTAAGGTGAAAATCATTATAATTCATCAATCACATGTGACTATTTCACATGTTTATTCAAAACACTTAAATCCACTGGCTCTTACAGTTATAAGAACTCATATTCACAGACCAAATTTCTACCTAAGATAAGAATCTCTTCTACAATAGCCTCTGTGACTGATAATCTTACACTTCATATTTGATTATTAAACGTTTTTAAAGCGTAACAACCTGCTTTCAAATACTATGTCATATTTCTATGTACGTCATCATTCAAAAGTAAAACAACTTTCATTTTCTTCTACAACCCAACTATAGGAATCATTCCATTTTTAAATATGTCAACTTTTAGACTAAGGTCTCAAAAAAAATATTACTTTAATAAGAAAGAAGCTTTTACCCCTCACCTGATTACAAGTATCAGATAAAGAGTGTATAGCTTCTGAGAACATACTTGCTGAACCCGTATAAATCCAGGCAAGAAATTTGAAGAAACAGTTTAATCCATTGCTAGGAGAGAAAGAGAAAATAACTTAGCATAGGTTTAAATAAAAATTCCCATTAAAAGCTTACTTAATTTACACACACACACACACACACACACACACACACACGATTCTGTTCAAAGTAAATTAGAAAGAATCCCTAGCCTTTAAGATTTACTATGTTTTAGGAAACAGGAGTACAAATTTGAAGAATACAGATTACGGTTTCATTAAATATTTAAATGAAAGAGGAATGATACGTGCCAGCAAATTACTTAAGTATGTTTTGAGAAGATGAGAAAAGAGGGTGTTCTACATATGAACAAAATGGAATCAGAGAGGAAATTATGTGTCTTATGTGCACTTGGTATTGTTCAGTAGGCCAGTGTCAAAGGGAAGACGTTGGTGAAGGTTGGTTTATTTAATTAGGCAGATGCCAGAGGTGAAGACAAAACTAGACCAAATAGTCTGTGTCATACGAGAAGGCCATACATGCTAAAATAAACATGGTTAGCTCTGAGGAAGCCAGCTGTACTCAGATTCCAACAGTAATAACTAGTATAATTTACATCAGGCACTATACTATAGTCACTTACCATGTTTTATTATAACTCTAATATACAAATGCTAACATTGTAGTAGTTACTACATCCTCATGCTAACATTGTAGTAGTTACTACATCCTCATTTTATAAATGAGGAAACTGTACATCCCCTTCCAGCTACCCTTTTCTCCTCTCCTCAATTTCAAATAATTTCTTGAAAGAATTATATCCACTCTTGCTGTCTCAGTTTTCCTCACTTTGCACTCAGTCTTCAATCCACTAAACAGTGGCTTCTGCCGCTAACACCTCATAAGATTGTTTTTATCAATATATCAACTATTTATTGCTATTAAATTCCTGAAAACATTTTAATATTTTCCTTAATCTCACAGAAGCATTTGCCACTATTTTCTGAAAACACCGTCTTCCTTGATTTCCACAATACTCCTGGTTTTCTTCCTATCTTTCTCTTTACTCTTCCTCAGTCTCTTCTGCAGGATCTTTTTCTTCTACCCGTTTCTTAAATGTTAGTGTTCTTCAAGGTTTTTTCTGAAGGGCTTTCCCTTCCTCATACACTACATACACATTCTCCAGGTGATCTTAACTACTCCTATGGCTTTAATTATCATCTATATACTAATAACTCTTGATTCTATATCTCTAATCCAGATCTCCCTCCTGAGCTTCAGAGCCATATATACTAACAATAATAATTATTAAGTACATATTACATAACAGGTACTATGCTAAGCAGTTAATATACATTACTACATTCCTCTAATGTAAAAAGCTTTCATTGTTAATCCTGTTTTATTAATGAAAAGAGTTAATTCTGCTGACCAACTCCCCTTGGGTGCCCTATAAATAACTCAAACTCAAAAAGGAACTCATTATTTCCTTTTCTCCCACCCTGCCCCCTCCTTCCAGCGTTCCTTCTCTCATTGATGGTGCAATATCTATCCAATTGTCCAAACCAGAAACCTGGGCACCATCGTTAACCAGACCACCTAAATACTCTTTGAAACTAACCGTGACTCTCCATCCCTACTAACACTCTCTTTTCTGTATTATTACAAATGACTTCTTCTAGTCTAGTGTCCCCCCAATCCTTGAAGATAAGAATTATGTATTTTACCTTTACATTTCCAGACCATATCAAAATTCCTGACACATGTAACATATGTATTTTAGAAATAAAAGAACAAACTAATGAATTATGGAATTAATGTTCAAACATCCTAAATTAGATTATTCAGTAAAATAGATAAAAGGTAGGCAAAATAATAGGAATCAAGAAGAAAGAGGAGTACACACTGCTATATTTAAAATGAATAACCTACTGTATAGCACAGGGAACTCTGCTCAGTGTTATCTGGCAGCCTGGATGGGAGGGGAGTTTGGGGGGAGAATGGATACATGTATATGTATGACTGAGTCGCTTTGCTGTGCACCTGAAACTATCACAACATTGTTAACTGCCTATACTCCAATATAAAATAAAAAGTTAAAAAAAAAAAAGAAAGAGGAAAAAAGAAAGAGGCAAAAGCATTAATTATGTTCTACCAAGGTTAAGTGGGAGAAAAATAAAAGTGCAGGTACTCTTCAGTAGTTATAACCCAGGTTGCTTTAGTTACTCTAAAAATAACCTTGGCCAATTCAACTTTTTAAAACAAACTTCTATAAATGCCAGTGAAAATGAGAGAAAAATTTTCAGATAGCACCTTTATCTTTATCTAGATACCAAGTAATAAATTTATACATTCAAGGATATATACATTAAAAATATTTCTATTTTAAAAGGCTTATATTTCAGTACTTACATGCAAATGGCAACCATCACCACCTTTCCTGGCCCCTTAAAAAAAACTGATGTCGTTCTAGAGCGTGGCTATAAGACAAAAACAAAAACAAAAAATCTCTAACATTTCCCAGAGAAGCATTGTGACGCTAATAAGTGACTCTTGACACACCAGAAAATACCTCCTTTATCAATGCCTCTAAACAACTAGATTTACTTATTTAATTCTTTTTCTCTAGAATTTCCTGTTTAAGGTGTGAGAAGATGGAAATTGAAAGTACATGTGGGTCCTTCTGCAGAACATTAATTGTTTATTTCCTTGTAATTCATTTCCTGCCTACTTCAGGAAAAATTCTGAGTTGGTTACATAAAAACCAGAAGTAAAGTGATAAAAATGTATTGCACTGAAACACTCTAAAATTTTCCCATTTCTTGAGCAACTTCTTAACTTATAATAAAAGGAACAGCCAAAGCCAACAAGTTTGTTGCTCTAATTTAACTCATGACTGTTCTCTAAAGACCAAAGACATCAAGTGATAAAAATGTGTTTAATTTCAAAACACACCAAAACAAAAGGAAATCAAACAAGAACATATTCAGGGAAAATATTTTTCTTCAGTCAAATGTTCTTCTGCTATTCCTTGAATTTATACTTTCTGTGTTTCTCCTCCTGCTCTTTTCTCTCCTTGGAATGCTATCATCTTCCACCGCAACCTGGGCAAGCTTTACTAATCTTCTTGTATATCCGGCCAAGTGTCACCTTTCTAGGTAAAGCCTTCCTTGGTCCCCCACAGAGAATACTCACTCTGCTACACATTTACTATTGTACTTTACTTTTCTATTGAAGCACGTCATATATTCTGCCTTATGTAATTTATTCAAGAAATATTTATTGTACGAGTACTATATGCCTGGCACAGTTCTAGATGCTGGGACACAACAGTAAACAAAACAGAGTCCCTGCCTTCATAGATCTCACTGCCTAGTATGGGAAGATAGAGAATAAGTCCGTCATATCTGATAGTGATAAATATAATAAAGAAACTAAAACAGAGACTGAGAGAATAGTGTTGGGGGGATATGATGGAGAGGGTTATTTTAGTTAGAACAGTGAGGGAAAGAAGTTCAGTGATGAGAAGGAGGCAACCATGAAAAATCTGGAAGAAAAATGGTTGAGGCAGAGCATACAACACACTCAATGATTCTCAAACAGAAGTAAGTTTCGTATGAAGAATGGACAAAAACAAGGCTGGTGACTTCCTTGTTTGCACAGTGGTTAAGAATCTGCCTGCCAATTCAGGGGACAAGGGTTCGAGTCCTGATCCAGGAAGATCCCACGTGCCACGGAACAACTAAGCCCATGCGCCACAACTACTGAGCCTGCGCTCTAGAGCCCACGAACCACAACTACTGAGCCCACGAACCACAACTACTGACCCCATGTGCCGCAACTACTGAAGCCCGCATATTGCCCATGCTCCACAACAAGAGAAGCCACTGCAATGAGAAGCCCATGCACCAAAACGAAGAGTAGCCCCCAAAACTAAAGCAACAAGGACCCAACGCAGCCATAAATAAATTAATTAAATTAAAAATAAAGATTTTTTAAAAATTTTAAAATTAAAAATAGAACTACCATATACCCAGCAATCCCACTCCTGGGCATAAACCCAGAGAGAACCATAATTCAAAAAGATACATGCACCCCAGTGTTCATTGCAGCGCTATTTACAATAGCCAGGACATGGAAGCAACCTAAACATCTATCAACAGAGGAATGTATAAAAAAAGATGTGGAATATATATAGAATGGAATATTACTCAGCCATAAAAAGGAATGAAATCGTGCCATTTGCAGAGACGTGGGTGGGCCCAGAAACTGTCATACAGGGTGAAGTAAGTCAGAAAGAGAAAAACAAATATTGTATAGTATCGCTTATATGTGGAATCTAGGAAAATGATACAGATGAACTTATTTGTAAAGCAAAAATAGAGACACAGATGTAGAGAACAAACGTATGGACGCCAAGCAGGGAAGGGGGGGGTGGGATGAATTGGAAGATTGTGATTGACATATATACACTACTATGTATAGATAACTAGTGAGAACCTACTATATAGCACAGAGAACTCTACTCAGTGCACTGTGGTGACCTAAATGGGAAGGAAATCCAAGAAAGAGGGGATATATGTCTACGTATAGCTGATTCACTTTGCTGTACAGCAGAAACTAACACAACACTGTAAAGCAACTATACTCCAACAAAAATTAGTTGAAAAAAAAAAAAGTAAGATTTGGGGCTGGTCATCAGAGGAACCAACCATGTAATTAGAGGGTTATAACTTTCCAACCTCCAGTGCTGAGAAGGAGGCTGGAGATTGAGTTCAGCCTCCAATGGCCAGTGGTTTAATCAGTCATGCTTATGTAATGAAGCCTCCATAAAACCCTGAAAGGAGGGGGTTTGGTGAATGTGTGGAGGTTCAGGGAGAGTGGCTGCCCAGAGAGCATGGAAGTTCTGAGCCCCTTCCCACATGCCTTGCCTCCTGCACCTCTTCTATCTGGCTGTTCCTGAACTATACATCCTTTAATAATAAACAGGCAATCTAGTTTAAAAAAAATAAAATAAAGAAGTGGGACAGTAAAGGTAAACTTTCTATACTGGTCCCAATATTAATTTCCTTCTGATAGGAAGGAAAACAGTTATTCTGGAACACTTGTCAATAAGGTAGTAAGTCTCCTAATGGAAAGATAAGGTACTTCTATTAGATTAGATCTATTTTTTCAATGAAATATAAAACAAGGTCATCAGCTGAAGAGGGAAAGTGAGTCTGCAGGAAGTTTGGGAAGAGAGGAAAAGGTATGCAATAAGTATCTCACAGAATGGGAGAGTGAACATACTACGGAAGTTTAGTAAGACTGACAAATATTGAGTGTCCATTGATTTTGTACACTCATATAATAAAGAAAAAAATCATCAAAATGGCTGTGCAATTTTCTCCTCTAAGGGCTGAGCTTCTTGGGTACAAGCAGAGGATTAGCACTTTGAATGTTAAACAAGGTTAAGAGTAGAAGGAAAAAGAATAAAGGAAATTAAAGGTGTATACAAGAGCTAAATCTTGCTAAAAATCTAACAAAATAAATCATCTATATCTATATGCTTATGTGTATAACACAGTTATGAATTTAAAAAGAACTTATGTCCCAATTTTTTTAATTTTAAGAAAAACAGACAGAAGCAAAGAGACTGTAATTCAGTAAATTACAATCTACTTAAGAAAATCTTAGTATAGGATCACAGACATGTTAGATTTTCACCATGGACTGATACTAGGATTTTCTGTGCAACACATACACACATAACATTAACCGAAAGATATCCTTACCTTGGTATTTCCCAGAAACTCTCTATATTCTCTCAATATTTTTTGGTTTCTAAATAACCCTATAAGAAAAGAATTACACAATACATTTAGGTCATACATATTCTTATCAGTCACATTTTAGATTAACACAATTATTCTAAGACTACATTAAATCATCTTCTACTAGCTACCAACAAAAATATGTTATTAGAAGAAATCTGAATTTGCAACTTGATTAAGAAATAGGCAAAGGATTTGAATACTTTTCTCCAAAGATGATATACAGATGGCCAACAGGCATATGAAAAGATGCTCGTATCACTAATCATCAGAGAAATGCAAATCAAAACCACAATGAGGTATCACTTCACACCCATCAGAATGGCTACTATCAAAACAAAAACAAAAACAAAAACAACAGAAAATAACAAGTATAGGGACTTCCCTGGTGGTCCAGTGGTTAAGACTCCACACTCCCAATGCAGGGAGCACAGGTTTGATCACTGGTCAGGGAACTAAGATCCCACACGCCACAGAGCACAGCCAAAAAAACAATAATAATAGTAACAAGTATAGGCAAGGATGTAGAGAAATTGGAAATCTTGAGTATGTTGGTAGGATTATAAAATATTGCAACTGCCATGGAAAACATGGAGGTTCCTCAAAACAATTAAAAACTACCATATGATCTAGCAATCCCACTTCTGGGTATATATGCAAAAAAAATGAAAGCACAGTCTCAAAGAGGCATTTTCACACCCAAATTCACAGCAGCACACAGTAGCACCATTCACAATGGGCAAGAAGTGAAAGCAACCAAAACATCCATGGACGAATAAATGGATAAACAAAATGTGGTATATGCATACAATGGAATATTATTTAGACTTCAGGAGAAAGGAAACCCTGTCACATGCATGAACCTTGAGGACATTATGCTAAGTGAAATAACTTAGTCAAAAAGACAAATACTGTATGATTCCGTTTATGTGAGGTATCTACAGTAGTCAAATTCATAGAAGTAGAAAAAAGAATAGTAGTTACTAGGGGCTCAAGGGAGAGGGAGAAGGGAATTGTTTAACATGTATAGTTGCAGTTTTGCAAGATGAAAAAGGTTCCAGAAGAACATTTTCTGGAAATGTTTCATAACAATGTGAATATACTTAGCACTTCTGAACTGTACACATAAAAACAGTTAAAATGATAAACTGTATGTTGTATTTTTGTAATGAGATAAAGGCAGTCTGCTAAGATTCTCTTCTCAGTATTAACTAAAAAATACAAGAACCAATTCTTCATTGTTAGCTCAAAGTTTAAAAATACAGGAAAAAATATTTTTCTATTACCGTGCTTTCTCAAATTCTGTACTTTAAATATTTCCTTTAATATATGTACAAGGCTATTCATGGTTACCATTATTTTACTAGCAAAATACTGGAAATGACCTCGGAGGAAATAACTGAATAAACAATGGTGTACCCCCCAAACTGGAGTATTATAAAAAAAATGAAGAAATATCTCTATTTCCTGCTATGGAATATTCTCCAGGACATATTATCAAGTAAAAAAAAAAAAAAAGCAAGCACAGAAAGTATGCATAGTATGCCTTATTTATGAAAAGGGGAGTCTAAATTACCAGTATGTATGCTATTTTATTGCATTTTTTAAAATTTATTTTTAATTATTTATTTTTGGCTGTGTTGGGTCTTCGTTCCTCTGCGAGGGCTTTCTCTAGTCGTGGCAAGCGGGGGCCACTCTTCATCGCAGCGCGCGGGCCTCTCACTATCGCGGCCTCTCTTGTTGCAGAGCACAGGCTCCAGACACGCAGGCTCAGTAGTTGTGGCTCACGAGCCCAGTTGCTCCGTGGCATGTGGGATCTTCCCAGACCAGGGCTCGAACCCATATCCCCTGCATTGGCAGGCAGATTCTCAACCACTGCGCCACCAGGGAAGCCCTTGCATTTTTTTTTTTTTTTTTTTTTTTTTTTTTTTCTTTTTGCGGTATGCGGGCCTCTCACTGCTGTGGCCTCTCCCGCCGCGGAGCACAGGCTCCGGACGCGCAGGCCCAGCGGCCATGGCTCACGGGCCCAGCCGCTCCGCGGCACATGGGATCCTCCCAGACCGGGGCACGAACCCGTATCCCCTGCATCGGCAGGCGGACTCTCAACCACTGCGCCACCAGGGAGGCCCCCTTGCATTTTTTTAAATGGAAAAAATAACCCCCAAACTAAATTTTTTTAAATTATTTTATTTTATTTATTTTCGGCTGTGTTGGGTCTTTGTTGATGTGCATGGGCTTTCTAGTTGCAGCGAGCGGGGGCTACTCTTCGTTGTGGTGCACAGGCTTCTCACTGTGGTGGCTTCTCTTGTTGTGGAACACGCACTATAGACGCGCGGGCTTCAGTAGCTGTGGCTCGCAGGCTCTAGAGCGCAGGCTCAGTAGCTGTGGTGCATGGGCTTAGTTGCTCTGTGGCATGTGGGATCTTCCCGGACCAGGGCTCGAACCCGTGTCCCCTGCATTGGCAGGTGGATTCTTAACCACTGCACCACCAGGAAAGACCCCAAACTAATTTTTTAAACAGTTACCTATGTTAGAGAGAGGGAGTAGGGTAGAGAAGACAGACATGGGAGCTAAACTTCTCTGAAGTGTTTTGTCTGGTAAAGGTCACTTTGGAATCGTGTAAACATTTTACAGAATTATAAAATAAAAATAATTTCTCAACATCTAAAGCAAAATGAAACAAATGAAGCTGATTTTACATCTGTTAGATGGTTTATGCATACAAAGAGAAATTAAAAGTGACTTTAAAGCGTAGACATTTGACTATATATCCCTAGTGGGATATATAATAAGGACAAAAAGAAAAACAGAAATCTTAAAACACCTTGACAGCAATATCGATCCTGTTAGTTTGAAACTACACTGTATTCTCTCTGTGTGTATTCACATATAGGAACAAACCAAAAATGTAATTAATTATGTTAATGAATTAAGAAATAAGATTTTCAGTGTAAGAGATACAAAAAGAAAAGAAACAACGTTTATCAGAAAAACCTACGTATTTTTTCTTAAGAAACAAAAAGTATTTCCTAACTCTGTCCACTGAAAAGACCTTAAAAATACCTCAACCTGTTAAGAATGAGTGTCCCTAATGCCCACAGGTCTCTCAATTTTATTTCCTATTAAAAGGAAAGGGTCTTCTATTAGAAATGGCTGATTCTCAATCTGGGGCAGGAATATACTAAATAAACCTGAAACATCTTATTGTACCTAAAAGCAAGGATGCTACAACAGTACCTGGATTATGACAAAAGTACTTCGGAGCCAATCTGAGATGTTTCCACTGGCCAAAGTGAAGTTGAGCACCACGACTTTGCCTACTTTGTTCTTTTCTTCCATTCATGTCTTCTTCACGTTCTTCCTGATCTCCTGATCTCCTTCCTACCCACTGCTGTCCCTCTTGACGCTGAACACCCACACACTCAAAAAACTCTCCCAACCCCTTTTCTTCCTGTGCTACTGACAACTGTCTCATAATTTCCACCTAGAAATTTCATCAGCTCATGAGGAGAAGGAAATATTGTCACCTTTAAGCCTTGGTCCTATGCAGAACTTAGAAATATAGTTAAAGAAGTCAGAATCCTCCTAAATAGGGCCTGACCAAAAAAAAAAAAAAAAAAAAGTCTAATTTTTGCAGACACTAGCACGTCTATCTCTGCTTTAATCCTGTCACATTACCGTTCAGTTCCATAGAGTAACAGAACTGTAACTGTAGTACAAGTATCTAATTCCCCAATGGATTATGCCCTACTCGAAGATTTCATCATACCCTATATTAGCACCTGTACTGCCTATAAAGAAACCCAATGGAAGCCAGTAACTGAATAGTGATACCACAATTCTGGGGCTCCCTGACCCTCACACATATTTCTTTCATCAAAAGTAAACATTTCATGGAATTCTGTGGTGCTCCAGTGGTTAGGACTCTGCACTTCCACTACAGAGGGCACGGGTTCAATCCCTGGTCATGGAACTAAGATCCCACAAGCCGTGCAGTTCAGCCAAAAAAAAAAAAAAAAAAAAGGTAAACATTTCAGCTACAGGAGAGGGTGCGGAGAAAAGGGAACCCTCTTGCACTGTTGGTGGGAATGTAAATTGATACAACCACTATGGAGAACAGTATGGAGGTTCCTTAAAAAATAAAAATAGGGCTTCCCTGGTGGCACAGTGGTTGAGAGTCCGCATGCTGATGCAGGGGACATGGGTTCGTGCCCTGGTCCGGGAAGATCCCACATGCCGCGAAGCGGCTGGGCCCGTGAGCCATGGCCGCTAAGCCTGCGTGTCTGGAGCCTGTGCTCCGCAACGGGAGAGGCCACAACAGTGAGAGGCTCGCGTACTGCAAAGAAAAAAAAAAAAAAAAACTAAAAACAGAATTACCATATGACCCAGCAATCCAACTCCTGGCCAGTTACGAGAAAACCATAACTCAAAAAGACACATGCAGGCTTCCCTGGTGGCGCACTGGTTAAGAATCTGCCTGCCAATGCAGGGGACATGGGTTCAAACCCTGGTCCAGGAAGATCCCACATGCCATGGAGCAACCGAGCCCATGTGCCACAACTACTGAGCCTGCGTGCCTAGAGCCTGTGCTCAGCAACAAGAGAAGCCACTGCAATGAGAAGCCCATGCACCACAACCAAGACCCAAAGGAGCCAAAAACAAATAAATAAAATAAATAAATTTATTAAAAAAAAAAAAGACACATGCACCCCAATGTTCATTGCGGCACTATTTACAATAGCCAGGTCATGGAAACAACCTAAATGCCCACTGACAGACAAATAGATAAAGAAGATATGGTACATATGTACAATGGAATATTACTCAGCCATAAAAAGGAACAAAACTAGGTCATTTGTAGAGATGTGAATGGACCTAGAGACTGTCATACAGAGTGAAGGAAGTCAGAAAGAGAAAAACAAATATTGTATATGAATGCATATATGTAGAATCTAGAAAAATGGTACAGATGAACCTGTTTGCAAGGCAGAAATAGAGACACACATAGAGAACAAATGTATGGACACCAAGCGGGGAAAGGAGGGATGGTATGAATTGGGAGATTGGGACTGACATATATACACTAATATGTATAAAATAACTAATGAGAACCTGCTGTATAGCACAGGGAACTCTACTTCACTTTGCTGTACAGGAGAAACTAACACAACATTGTAAAATAACTATAAGCCAATTAAAAAAAAAAAACATTTCAGCTACAGACTCAACACATCCCTATCAAAACCCCAAGGACGTTTTTCACAGAAATAGAACCAAAAAATTCTAAAAGTTTTATGAAACCACAAAAGACCCCAAATAGCCAAAGCAATACTGAGAGAAAAGAATAAAGCTGGAGGTATCATATGCCCTGATTTCAAACTAAGTTACAAAGCCATAGTGATCAAAACAGCATGGTATTGGCAAAAAAACAGAGACATACATCAGTGGAACAGAATTTAGAGCCCAGAAAGAGACCCACACATATATGGACAATTAATTTATGACAAAGGAGCAAATATCACACAGTGGAAGAAGGACAGTCTCTTCAACTCATTAGTTGGGAAAATTGGGACAATGGGACAGTTACATGCAAAAAGATGAAACTAGGCCATTATCTCACACCTTAAACAAAAATCAACATAGAACGGATTAAAGACCTCAGTGTAAGGCTTGAAACCATAAAACTCCTAGAAGAAAACATAAGCAGTACACTCTGACATCGGTCTTCACTCTATCTTTCTAGCTATATATCCTCAGGTAAGGGAAACAAAAGCAAAAATAAACAAACAGGACTACAACAAACTAAAAAGCTCCTGCACAGCAAAAAAAACCATCAACAAAATGAAAAGACAACCAACCTAATGAATGGGAAAAGAAATAAAATATCTGATAAGGGGTTAATATCCAAAAAATATAGACAACCCAATTAAACAACAACAACAACAACAAAAACCAATTAAAAAATGCAGGGGAGCTGAATAGGCATTTTTCCAAAGACATTTTTTCATACAGATGGCCAACAGAATATGAAAAGATGTTCAACATCACTAATTATTAGGGAAATGCAAATCAAAACACGATGAGACATCACCTCACGCCTGTTCGACTGGCTAGTATCAAAAAGGCAAGAAAAAACAAGTGTTGGTGAGGATGTGGAGAAAAGGAAAACTATATGCACTGTTGATGGGAATGCAAATTAGTGCAGCCTACTAAGGAGAACAGTATGGAGATTCCTCAGAAAATTAAGAATAAAATTACCATATGATCCAGCTATCCCATTTTTAGGTATTCAATCCAAAGAATATGAAAACACTAATTAGAAAAGATATACACACCTCTATATTCATTGTAGCATTTATTTTCAATAGCCAAGATATGGAAACAACCTAAGCGCCCAACAACAGATGAATGGATAAAGATGTGGTATTTTTACTCAATGGAATACTACTCAGTCATAAAAAAGGTGAACTCTTGCCATCTGCTAAGTGAGACAAGTCAGATGGAGAGATATAAATACCATATGATTTCACTCATGTGGAATATAAAAAACAAACAAACAAACAAATGAAATAAATGAACAACCCAAAGCAAACCAAAAATGTAGGTAAAGAAAACAGTAGTGGTTACTTGAGGGTGAAACAGGTAAAATGGATCAACTGTACAGTAACAGACGGAAACTAAATTTTTGGTGGTGATCACACTGTAGGGTAAACAGAAGTAGAAATATAATGTTGTACACATGAAATATATGTTATAAACCAATGTAACCTCACTGAAAAACAAATTAAAAAAAAAGAAACTAGGGCTTCCCTGGTGGCAGTGGTTGAGAGTCCGCCTGCCGATGCAGGGGACACGGACGGGTTCGTGCCCTGGTCCAGGAAGATCCCACATGCCGCGGAGTGGCTGGGCCCGTGAGCCACGGCTGCTGAGCCTGTGCTTCCAGAGCCTGTGCTCCGCAATGGGAGAGGCCACAACAGTGAGAGGCCCACGTACCGCAAAAAAAGAAAAAAAGAAAAAAGCTATAGAGGAGAAAACAAATAATACTGTTTTTATAAAATAATTGAATCCCAAAATGAAAACTGGTATTTGCTAGAAGCAACAAATCAAAGCCAAGAGGTGGGCAACCACTAGGGAGGGCATAGTTATCATAGGCACAGGTCTTACTTACAAGTTGCTTTTCAGTTAACCTAGCTGTAAATTTAATATACTTACTTTCTCTATATTCTATTTCTGCTTCCTTACGAAGTTTTTTCTCTCTGGCAAGAGCTTCAGGGCTTCCCCAAACTTCCAAAGATCTGTGTACACACAACCACCAATAATGACAATTTTAATGACTTTATTATAATCATATTTAAATCTAGATAACTAAAACTATATGAGAATTTAACAACAAAGCATAAGGTCCTTTAGGAAAAATATAAAGCACTTAAATTTTTCTAAATTAAATCTAAACAATAAGAGTAAGTTCAACGGCAAATTTTCTCATAAATTATGACTTTTTTGCTAACTAGTACATACTAGTAACTCTCAGATAAATTTAGAAATGTAAAAATATTCTGCTTTTAAAACATGTCATTTTAAAAATTCTGAGTCTGTCTAAAATACATTTTTATTAATCCCAAATTCAGCTTGTATTTTTATTCTAAAAGAACTATATTCTTACTTTGCCTCCACATCTGATCTCAAGTAAACAGTAAAGGACTCGGTATCTTCATGAGGACTTCGTCGTCTGATTTTTCGAAGTTGTTCTAGATCACTGAAGAAAGAAACATGTTGAATTTATTCAGACAAGGTTCATGTGGTTCATGTACTTAAAAGGATTACGGGCAGATAAAAGCCACTACACTGATCCTCAATTTAATAGCTAAATCTGTACAGCCTGTAAAAAGCAGTTTAAAGATGACATTTTGTACACAAAAGTGACTTAGAGACAGTTGAAACACTAAGAATTATTCTTGGTGCTCAATATAGATACCATAACATAATATGTAGAGAGTCAATTCCTTTATTAGTGCTTGCATTTTATCTGCTAGGGACACACCATTGCAATGTCTGATGTATGAAGAAAGAAAGCGAAAAGTGGAAAGAACATGCATTAGACTATTATCCCTCTATTTAAGAATTTAAATTTAAAATTTACAGTCATTTGTTTATATCCAGATTAATACTAAGTGGTAATATCATTCATAGATACCAAGTTATAAAGAATATGTGTCAATTTCATGCTATTTAATTATTTTCCTTTCTCTTAAATTCTGAAAGGTTTATACATTCATCAAGTCACTGCTAAATAGTCATACTAAATTTGATCATTGGTCTTC
Organism: Mesoplodon bidens; assembly: GCF_964165515.1. NCBI lineage: Eukaryota > Metazoa > Chordata > Mammalia > Artiodactyla > Ziphiidae > Mesoplodon > Mesoplodon bidens. The sequence continues at coordinate 146,037,603 of NC_138176.1, forward strand.
CTAAGGAAAGTTTGTAATAGCAACGAAAAGACCTATAAATAAAAATCTGGGGCGTTTCTTGGTGGCCTAATGGTTAGGATTCCAGGCTCTCACTGCCATGGCCTGGGTTCAATCCCCAGTCAGGGATAAGATCCTGCAAGCTGTGTGGCGCAGTCAAAAAATAAATAAATAAAATAAAGTAAGTTCAACAATCAACCATCACACATCAATAAAAAAAGTCTGGACCAAGTAACAAAAGATATATATTCTGGTTCCCTCTCTGTCACTGACTCACTAAATAAGCTACGTCATCACTCTTTATTATGTTCCCTGGTCTATAATGTGGAGATAGCAATACCTAACCTACTTAACTCACAGAATTGTTGTATGTGAAACAGAATATAGTTTTATATCATTATTATAACTGGTTGTTGTTTCAATAGTTATGCAAGTTATAAAACTGATTACAGGAATCCTTATTTCTTGATATTATACCATAGACGATACGACCATGGGCTGGGGGTGGGGTGGGGTGGGGGAGGCTAGATCATCTGATGTCGAAATTGCCAAGAAATCTTGCACATAAATATGGTTCTTCTAGGTAAACACACAAAAGAGGGGGAAAAGTTTAAATTTGTGTAAAATACCTCACTAAATCTCTTTAATTACAAGAAAATTAATAACAAGATACCAGAAAGAAGGAAAATAATTTATACTCAACATGAATCACAGCTGGAGTGTGAACATAAACATAATAAAATTGCTTTACCAAAAAAAACAAAATTTTAAAGTTATACAAATATGCAAATAATCTTATTGATAATTTTGCTACATATTAACATAACAATAAAACTCCTAAGGTTCTTGTGTGACACAAAGATATTGAAGAACCTTCCTTTTTGAGTTAAAGGAGCCAAGAAACACTGGAACTGCTCGTGCTGGAGCAGCCTTCAGTTTAGTAAGCTAAAAATTGTTAACTTTTTTTTTTTTTTTTTTTTTTTTTTTTGCGGTACGCGGGCCTCTCACTGTTGTGGCCTCTCCCGTTGTGGAGCACAGGCTCCGGACGCGCAGGCTCAGCGGCCACAGCTCACGAGCCCAGCCCCCAGACCAGGGCACGAACCCGTGTCCCCTGCATCGGCAGGCGGACTCTCAACCACTGCGCCACCAGGGAAGCCCTGTAACATTTTTTTAACTGAATAAAAATACTTCTTCAATTTAGGAAGGAGCCATGGTAAAGTTTCCACATGGATGTTAGCGGGTAACAAATTCTAGGAAATAACTGGTTATTTAGATTAGATAGAGCAAACTACCCAATTTTTAAAAAATTACTGTACCTGGATTTGAGGCAGAACTCATTCATTGCTCTGACTCCAGTGATGAAATTATTCTGAGTGTACTTTGGTCCATATTCCCTCTTTTTAAGGACTGCTTTGACTAAAACCAAAAATATAGGAAAACATACTAAATATAAATATGCACATTGGAAAACACATTTGAAGATGAACATATGCTGAGTTTTAAGTGGATTCACTAATGAATTCCACAGAAAACTGTTTTTCCTAATGCACTGAACGGCGTCAGAAAAAAAAAAGTTTACTCCAAGTACAGAATAGGACAGAATTACACTTGTGACCACCCAGCTTTATCTCTATAGTTCATCAGTAACTGATGACAAAATGTCAACCCTTTGTCTAAAGGATACCTTGTATAGGTATTACTGGTCTGTTTAAATCGTACTAGTACAATTTAAATTGCTTAGGGCCTAAATGAAAATGAACTGAAGTTTCAATAAAAAATTAAGACGCTGGGGCTTCCCTGGTGGCGCAGTGGTTGACAGTCTGCCTGCCGATGCAGGGGACGCGGGTTCGTCCCCTGGTACGGGAGGATCCCGCGTGTCGCAGAGTGGCTGGGCCCGTGAGCCGTGGCCGCTGAGCCTGCGCGTCCGGAGCCTGTGCTCCGCAACGGGAGAGGCCACAACAGTGAGAGGCCCGCATACCGCAAAAAAAAAAAAAAAAAATTAGACACTGGTTTGGTGTTTTACAAACACTGGTGAAACCAGCATTTTATAAAAAATGAAAATAGAAAGTAATCAAAGAGTACTGCACATAATGAAGAATAAGCACTTTTTGTGAAAACTTTTCAGTTACATATAATAATCTATATATATACTAGATCATTAGTATTTCTTAAGTGGGTTGCAGTCAAAAAAGTCTGAAAGTCACTGGGCAATTTCACATAATGTAACAAAGATGAAGTAACTATAAGGAACATTTTTATCAGTTAAAAATTATAGGAAGTTAATTATAGACTATAGGTAAAATACTGCCTTCTAAATTCTTCCTATTATCAAGTATCAACCTGTTCATAAAAAAGCCAGAGACATCAATAATAAAATAAAATACCAATTTGGCATCAATTATAGTCTATGAATTAAAAATTACAGTCAACATTGTTCTGTTCATTTTTATAAAGTGAGACTTTTGGTCACAAAACACAGATAAATAACATAAGCAAATCTCTGAAAACTGTCACCTAGTCACTTCATATTCTATTCTAATGTCTAGTAACTATTGAGTTTTCTATTGTACTTACAAGTTGAAAGAATAAATTAAGACGAAAATTATCCATCACTACAGTAAGTAAAAAGAATCTTAAAATAACACACGAACTATTAAAATCAAATGCACAAATAATAGTTAACAAGAACATTTCAAAAATAAAGTTCAATATAAAAACCAAAACCTTATTTGAAAAAAAGTATATAAAGAAGTTCAGGGCTTCCCTGGTGGCGCAGTGGTTGAGAGCCCACCTGCCGATGCAGGGGACACGGGTTCGTGCCCCAGTCCGGGAAGATCCCACATGCCGCGGAGCGGCTGGGCCCGTGAGCCATGGCCGTTGAGCCTGCGCGTCCAGAGCCTGTGCTCCGCAACGGGAGAGGCCACAACAGCGTGAGGCCCACATACCGCAAAAAAAAAAAAAAAAAAAAGAAGTTCAGGTTTCTTTTTGCATGAGTTTCTCTAAACTACCTTACTCTAAAAATCCTAAAATTCTAAATCCAAATAAACTTCTCTGGATCAGAGAGGAGAATTACATCGTTCTTCAAAAAGATTAGGGTTTTTTTTACCTTACTTTTAAATAATTTCTTCACAGTAGCTAGAAATCCCTGTTGGCCTTCCGAGCCCAGATTACTGATGATAAGCAACATTAAGTATTCTTAATTGTGACTGTACACTATCATCTCCAAAGTTATCCTAGAAAAGAAGTCCCATTTTTAGCATGATCTTATAGGGAGGAAACTAAGGCTCAGAGAAATAAAGTAAACTGCCCAAAGCCATACAGCTAGTATGTCCTGAAGTTACAAACTGAATCCACTTTTGTCTGACGCCAAAGCCATGGTACTCCTAATCACAGAATTAGTACCTCCATGAAACATGCTACTTTGGAGATGGGAGCCATAGGGCGTTATAAAGAAGAGAGCTGCAAACAAGAATCCCTTCATCACTCAATCACTCCCAGAAAAGGAAATCAGACAAGAATCTCCAAACTCTACCTGGATTTGAACAAGCTGTAGGTGTTGGCCTCTTGTTCTTTATTAATCACATTACTTTTCTAAAAATGATAAAGCAATTGATGATTTTTATTTGCCATTACTCCTTTCTTTGGGCTTTTGAAAAAAGAACTTGCATAAAATTTACGACTAAAATGCAAAGTAAACTTAAGTAGAAAATTAGTTTATAAATAGAATAAATCCTTATGGTCAATATATTTAAAGAAAAATGAATATACCCTTATAACTATAAAGAGCTCTATATAAACTAACTTTACATATCTAATTCAAAACACCATTATAATAAAAAATAGAATAAAATATATTTACCTCGTACTTGGAGAGGTTCTTGCTTAATAAGTGGAGCTTTCAGTTCTGCACCAATATTCTCTGCTGTAAAGTTCATTTTTAAAAAGTTATATTAAGCAGTTGTTTTCATACAAACCTATAAACTTAATTAATATTAGCTGACAATCTGGCAATGTATAAAAAAGATAATATTATCATAGACCAAGTTGGATTTATCCTAGGAATGAAAGAGTAGTTAAACATTAGAAAAGCTATTAATTCCCCTCATTAACAGACTGAAGGAGAAAAACTATAGAATCATTTCAGGAGCTAAACAAAGAGCATTTAATAAAATTCAGCACCCATGCAAGTTTCAAACCTTTTTCAGAAAATTAGGGCAAAAACGAATTTCCTTAAAGGGTAAAGCAAACCTATAACAAACATTGCATTCAATGGTGAAAATTTAGATGCATCACTTTAAAACAAGGGCACATGCTGTCGATTCTTCCACTCCAAACTGTTCTATAGATACTATTCAATGAAGAAAGGATGACGATTAAGTGGTTATTGGAACAACTGTACAACTCCCTCCCCTCCAAAAAATTTAATGAAAGAAAACTGGAATCTACCTCACACCATAAACAACCAATTCCAGGTAAATTAATGACTTAAATAGGAGAAGATATATCCAGCAAATATAATCAACAAAGGATAACTATCAAGAATATTTAAGGGCTTCCCTGGTGGCGCAGTGGTTGGGAGTCCGCCTGCCAATGCAGGGGACACGGGTTCATACCCCGGTCCGGGAGGATCCCACATGCCGTGGAGCGGCTGGGCCCGTGAGCCATGGCCGCTGAGCCTGCGCGTCCGGAGCCTGTGCTCCGCAACGGGAGAGGCTGCAACGGTGAGAGGCCTGCGTACCGCAAAAAAAAAAAAAAAAAAAAAAAAAGAATATTTAAGAATTCCTCTCTATTAACAAAAAGACAACCCATTAGAAAAAATCAGGGCAGAAGACAAGAACAAACTTGCACAGGAAAGGAAATACAAATAACCAATAAACATATGAAGAGATGATAGCCTCAGGCTTCCCTGGTGGCGCAGTGGTTGAGAGTCCGCCTGCCGATGCAGGGGACACGGGTTCGTGCCCCGGTCCGGGAAGATCCCACATGCCGTGGAGCGGCTGGGCCCGTGAGCCATGGCCGCTGAGCCTGCGCGTCCAGAACCTGTGCTCCGCAACGGGAGAGGCCACAACAGTGAGAGGCCCGTGTACCGCAAAAAAAAAAAAAAAAGAATCCGCCTGCCAATGCAGGGGACACGGGTTCGAGCCCTGGTCCGGGAAGATCCCACATGCCGCGGAGCAACTAAACCCGTGCACCACAACTACTGAGCCTGCATTCTAGAGCCCATGAGCCACAACTACTGACCCCGTGTGCCACAACTACTGAAGCCCGCACGCCTAGAGTCCGTGCTCCGCAACAAGAGAAGCCACTGCAATGAGAAGCCCACATACCGCAACAAAGAGTAGCCCCCGCTCGCCACAACTAGAGAAAGCCCACATGCAGCGACGAATACCCAACACAGCCAAATAAACAATAAATAAATAAAGAAAATAAAAAGTTTTTTTAAAAAAAGAATGCAAGGTTCTCAGGTTAGGTGGTAAATTCCCAGGCGTTGATTTTATTATGCTTTCTAACTTACATATACATAGCATGTATTCTTTTATATGTATCAAATATTTTGTAATAAAAATCTCACCCTTAAAACCTTTTCTCTTATATTTATATCTTCATTCAATAATATAACATTTTGGAGCTTATTAACAATAGCTAACATTTACTAAGTATTTACCATGTGCCACATACAGTACACTATGTGTTTTACATGCATTATTTCATTTAATCCTCACAAAACTGCTCTGAGGTAAGTACTATTATTATCTTCATCTTATTCAGGAAGTTTTGGAACTTCCCTCAAAGTCACACAGCTAGTATTTTAAATATGGAAGCACAGTCAGGATTGAAACCCAAGTCATTTCGATTAGTCTCCTCTCTTAACCACTTTCCTACATTACCTCTATGTTTAAAATAATAATTGATTTATAAGTAGATATTTGTGTATTTTTGGGAAAAGAGGATAGAAGTGAAAACTGGATCAGCAACATGAAGATCACTGGCAACCTTCTGACAACAGCAGTTTCAGCAGGAAGAGTAGGGACGGAGCAACAGGTTGAGGTGAGAATGGGAGATGAGGAAGTGAAAACAGTATCTGGACTTTCAGTAAGAGCTGGAAAAGAGAATGGAATCAAGGAAATATTGATTTTATTTTATATAGAGGTGGAAATGATGAAATAAATGCAAATGAACCATTTCTACATATTTAGAATATGAGTATATATAAATGATAGGCAACACCATGAAACCTGACTACTTGGTTACCTGATTTAGACTTCTGCCACCTTATTGTCTGACTTCGGTTTACCATCCTTTTTTTCCTTTGCTTTTATTTTTCTTTTGCCTTTCCTGCCATCTGTTAGATTTATAAAGTTTTCTATATCCTCCTCTCACCCCACGCCCATGCTGGTTTCAAATTTATAAGATTATAGTTCTATTGTTTTCATGATTCCATTTAGAAATTTAACATACATACTTTCCTATAAATCTTTCTAACCATCTGTTAAGTTATTCCCCATCTCTACCTTCCTCTGAACAAGAAAAAAACCTTTAACCACTGAAAACTTCTTCTATCTTATTACTCTTGACTAAAATTGTAGCATTTAATATAAAATGTTTATTATTTTTACTATCAATAATTAACATTCCAACACATTTTATCCACTTCTTGCTTTTCACTGTCCCTTTTATATCCTAACGCTTCTTTCCCTGAGTTTACTCTACATCTTACAGAAATACATATTTGAATAGTTTTTTTTAATGTGGGTAGGTTAGTAGTAAATGATAGTCATCTTTATATATGTGAAATGTTTTTATTTTGCCTTCCCTATAGAATGATTATTTAGACAAGTATAAAATTCTAGGGTAACATTTATTTTTCCTCTTACCCTTTCATGGCTATTACTCCAAATCACTCCTCCCTTATTTTCTGCATATTGTTGTAGATAAAAAGTCTACTTCAAGAAAGCAACAACTGTACTGATAGCAGGCTGACTTTCTCTTTGGAAACTTTTAAGTTGGGTTGTTTCTTGTTTCAGTTTTGAAATCTATGGGTTTCTTTTCATTTACCCTGTTTAGTGCTAAAAGTGTATTTTTGATCTGAAGATCCTTGTTTTTCTCAAATTCTGAAAAATTCTCATCCATTATCTCTTTATATATAATTCCTCCACCATTTCTCTATTTTCTCTCTCTCTCTCTGAAATACCCATTAAATATAGGCTAGAGCTTCATGCCTTTTTAAAGCTCTTTCATTTTCCTGGAAAATCTTTTTGCTTTCCTATGCTCATTCAGGGTGAATTTCAATTTACTAATTCTCTACTTGACTATGGCTATTTAATCTATTAAATTCTTACTTTAGTGATTACACTTTCATTTGTAAGCTCTATAGTTGGCTCTTTCCCAAATTTCCTTGTTCTTTTATTTCTGCCAGTTTGTGTTTCAAAATATGAGTACTTCATTTATTCTTTTGAGGATATTAAACTTATTTAAAGCAATTCAGGGGACTTCCCTGGTGGTGCAGTGGTTAAGAATCCGCCTGCCGATACAAGGGACATGGGTTTGAGCCCTGGTCTGGGAAGATCCCATATGCCGCGGAGCAACTAAGCCCGTGCGTCACAACTACTGAGCCTTCGCTCTAGAGGCCCGCAAGCCACAACTACTGAGCTCGCGAGCCACAACTACTGAAGCCCATGTGCCTAGAGCCCCTGCTCCACAACAAGAGAAGCCACCACAATAAAAAGTCCGGGCACCGCAATGAAGACTAGCCCCCTCTAGCCACAACTAGAGAAAGCCCGCACACAGCAACAAAGACCCAACACAGCCAAAAATAAATTAATTAACAAAAATAAATAAATAAAGCAATTCGGCTGTTATTTTAACATCATCTGGAGTTAATTCATATTTGATTGTTGATTTTGCTGGCTTTCTTAGCACTAGGATTTACTGAGATATAACTGACATATAATGTTTTATAAGTTTAAGGTATATAACATATTGATTCGATTCATTTATATATTGCAATATGATCCTTCGTGCACTTTTAAATTTTAGAATTTGCAAACTTATTCTGAATAGGATATATCCTTTCACTCTCCTCCTCATGCTCTAGTGCCCAGAACTCAATCTGACCCTTCTGTCCTGAACCAGACCTCACACACTGCCAGTTTGAAATTCCGACCCCTCAGTTCAGTCTCCAAACCAGCAAACAGCAGGTTTCAGTTCACGTTCTTCCTCTTGCCTCCCTACCCAACAGCCTCCTACAAGACAGAACCTCAGGTAACAAACAGAAGAGGCTAGCTTCAGCCTCCTGTTTGAGGGTGGGTGGCTAAGTTCATGCAGTGAGTCTGACTCCAATACCCGGGTATGCATGGAGCATTTATAGATCCATTACCCCAAATGAGCCAAACTCCTGGCTGCCAGTGCCTGCTTACAAACCCAGAGCCTGGCATGTTCTGTTCCACTTCTTGGACATAACATACCTTTTTTTGAGTCCAGCTACTCCTTTAGTTTTCTCTTTGTATATTTTGTCTATCACTCCAATAAGTGAGAAGCAGAACAGTTACCTCAGAGCATCCATTCAACAAGGCTATTGCTATCTTGATCAGAATTTCTCCCTATCCACTGATTTCCCTTCTTTTAATGCTCTTATGTATAAATTAAATGTCAACAGAATAGGCATTAACAAAGGCAAAATTCCTGAAATAAAAGCAAAAAAATCTTACATGTAATTTTTAATATATCTCTTAACTTTTCAGCAAAAGCCACTGGGGAAATGACTTAACATGGTACTTTTTCTTTCTTTTTTTTTTTTTAACATCTTTATTGGAGTATGATTGCTTCACAATGTGTGTTAGTTTCTGCTGTATAACAAAGTGAATCAGCTATATGTATACTTATATCCCCATATCCCCTCCCTTTTGCGTCTCCTCCCACCCTCCCTATCCCACCCCTCTAGGTGGTCACAGAGCACCAAGCTGATCTCCCTGTGCTATGCAGCTGCTTCCCATTAGCTATCTATTTTACATGTGGTAGTGTATATATGTAAATGCTACTCTTTCACTTCGTCCCAGCTTACCATTCCCCCTCCCCATGTCCTCAAGTCCATTCTCTATGTCTGTGTCTCTATTCTGTCCTGCCCCTGTCTGTGTCTCTATTCCTATCCTGCCCCTAGGTTCATTAGAACCATTTATTTTTTTTCAGATTCCATATATGTGTGTTAACATACGGTATTTGTTTTTCTCTTTCTGACTTACTTCACCCTGTATGACAGACTCTAGGTCCATCCACCTCACTACAAATAACTCAATTTCGTTTCTTTTTATGGCTGAGTAATATTCCATTGTATATATGTGCCACATCTTCTTTATCCATTCATCTGTCGATGGGCACTTAGGTTGCTTCCAACATGGTATGTTTTGATAACTAAAACATACAGAAAATCCCAAAAGGCTTTATTTTAACTATTCATCAGATCCTAAGTAGGTTATGATGGCATATTAGTAAAAAAAAAAAAAAAGGCTTAAAAACACTTCTATTTAATTAATTAATAACTATGGCTTATAACATCTGACATTGATCAGTTAAATAACTGATATTTTATTTTTGTCTACCTAAACAGCAAACTAATTCTAAAGCATCTTTATCTATAGAATCTATATATCAATTACTTAAAATTTTTGTTTTGGGGAATAGAGCCCTGGGCAGAGAAAAGTGAAGGGATAGGGTGGTAGAATAATAAGCTTTTAACACTCACCTAGTGTCTGAACAATGGAAATCTACTGTCTAAAGTTTCACAGACAACCCTCCTTTCTACAATGATCAAAGTCATTCAAACAAATCACATAAAATAAGTTGCTCTAAAACTGATACTTCTGGATATTCTTCTCACCACAAACTGTCTAGACATTACTAATTATATAGTGCTACGAATCACAGGGAGGTTCCTGGTAGCCTAATGGTTAGGATTCTGGGCTTTCACTGACATGGTCCAGGTTCAATCCCTGGTTGGGAAACTGAGATCCCACAAGCCACCCAATGCAGCAAAAAAGAATCACAAACAAGAAATGCTAGTAAATGGCTCAAACACATGTATGAATACTTTTTTTGTACACCACCATCTTAATAAACTTACACTGGATCACTGGAGTAGAATCTTTATGATTTCAATAAGTAACCAGACATTCTCTTCATGAATATCTCTAGAAATTTGTTTTAAGCTCAAGCCCTGGCTGTTTGCCACACATCTGCTGTCATTAGCAAAATTAAAACTGATTTTACTAAAATTTAAAACCTCTGAATGCTCCTTAAAAACTTAAGGATTCCTTAGCAAGTCTCTGCCTCTTAATGAGCTGTTTCTGACTTTATCACGTGATCTGAATTATTCAGAAGTCAATCTCAAACTCTTAAATATACAAATTATCTTTCAATCAAGCAATTACTTGCTGTCTATCTGATGGTTAACAAGGTCTAATTTGGCCTAAGCAAATTCTGAAAACTTAAGCCCAAAATAAAACCATCAATAAACAATGTACTCCGAATATAATAAAATAAACTAACATCTTAATTTCAGTCAGCAGAGGAAAAAGAAACCTAGTCACAGATTTCAATTTCAAGCCTTCTGTATAGTGGAACCAACATTAAATATTTTTGCCTGCGTCGATGTTCACCTTCAGAAGAGCATTATAACATGTTTTACCTTTAATTATATTATTTCATCATCTGTTTCTTCTCCCATTTCAATGTTCTAATAAATATGTTTATTTCTGGAACTTAGGGACTCATGACACTCTCCATTCCTTCATCCTCTAATATCAAACTCTCAATCAATATTTACCCCAGCAGTTCTCCATCACCACAAGGAAAAGAGAAGAAACTGGCTAAAAATGCATAGTAAGCCCAAGAGAAGATGAGGCTTAGGGAAAAGGATGAAAAACAGGCATCATAAACATAAACGCAGGTTTCTCAAGGAATCTGTAAAATCTTCCCTGTGAAAGACATCCGACTATAGGAAAGACAGTCTTGAAACATTTATTATTCTTCTTCAAATACTCTCTTCTCCTAACACCATACTCTCCTTGGCTTTTCTTTTACCTCTCCAGACTGCACCTCCTCAAGTATTCTTTGCAAGCTCCTCCTCTTCCACTTGTCCCTTACTCACTGGGGATTTTGTACTAGCTCTCATCTCCCCAATCTAAACTCTCTCCCTATACTGTCTCAAACACACTCATGACTTCAGTTACCAGCTGGTGTAGCTAATAACTCCTAAATCTCTATCCCCAGGTTAGAACTCTATGCATTCACTTATTTACAAACTATTAAACCCCTACTATGGGTAAACCACTGCTCTAGGCACTGAAGTTCCTGCTATCACGAGGCTTGGAAACGGGGAAAAATAAAGCAGATACTGAAAATATCTGTCAGTAATAAGTGCTAGTTACACAGAGAATTAAAATGAGTGTAATATTAAAGACTGACTGGGTGTGCAGAGCTGACATGTCATTTAAGATGTAAATAACCAGACTTCCCTGGTGGCGCAGTGGTTAAGAATCTGCCTGCCAATGCATGGGACATGGGTTCGAGCCCTGGTCCAGGAAGATCCCACATGCCGCAGAGCAACTAAGCCCGTGCACCACAACTACTGAGCCTGTGCTCTAGAGCCCACAAGCCACAACTACTGAGCCTGCGTGCTGCAACTACTGAAGCCGTGAGCCTAGAGCCCGTGCTCCACAATGAGAAGCCTGCGCACCACAATGAAGAGTAGCCCCCACTCACCACAACCAGAGAAAGCCCGCGCGCAGCAACAAAGACCCAACGCAGCCAAAAATAAATAAATAAATAAATTTATATTAAAGAAAAAAGATGTAAATGACCAAAAGGGTCAGCCACAGGGCTTCCCTGGTGGCGCAGTGGTTGAAAGTCCACCTGCCGATGTGGGGGACATGGGTTCATGCCCCGGTCCGGGAGGATCCCACATGCCGCAGAGCAGCTGGGCCCGTGAGCCATGGTCACTGAGCCTGCGCATCCAGTGCCTGTGCTCCGCAACGGGAGAGGCCACAGCAGTGAGAGGCCCACGTACTGCAAAAAAAAAAAAAAAAACGCACAGGGAAGCACATGATACAATGGCAGAAATATGTCCAAACATATCGATGATTACAGTAAATGTAAACAGACTAAACTTTCAGTTAAAAGACAAAGATTGGGCTTCCCTGGTGGTGCATTGGTTGAGAGTCCACCTGCCGATGCAGGGGACATGGGTTCGTGCCCCGGTCCAGGAAGATCCCACATGCTGTGGAGTGGCTAGGCCCGTGAGCCATGGCCGCTGAGCCTGCGCGTCTGGAGCCTGTGCTCCGCAATGGGAGAGGCCACAACAGTGAGAGGCCCGCGTATCGCAAAAAAAAAAAATAAAAGAAACCTAAAAGAAAGTACAACTTTCAAGTACAACTTTACTTGATTCAGTGTGCAACAGGGAACAATATTTGAAAAGCTTCCAAATGTCACTAAATTCTGCCATTCTAACAGAAAAAAAATTTTTTAATTTCAAACAAACTAATAATGATTTTTATACCCAATAAAACTATGGCTTAAATTCCTACTTTAGAAAAGAAGAAAGGTTCAAAATTAATGAGCAAAATAGCTAACTGATATGATAGTTAAAAAATGAATAACAGAGTAAATACAAAGGAAGCAGAAAGGAGAATATATTTAAGGTAAGAGTGGAAATTAATGAAATAAGAGACAAACATATGATATAAAGAATCAAAGTAAAAAAAGTTACTTGGAAAAATAATAAAATAGACAAAGCTTTGGCAAAATTAATCAAGAAAATAAGACAAACACCACTAGGAATGGAAAAAAGGGTGTAACTACATATGCTGCTAAAAGTATACAGAGAGTACCATGAACTTCATGTCAATAAATTAAAAATTTACTTGAAGTGGATAAATTCCTAGAAAAAAACAGAACTTACCAAAATTGAGTCAAAAAGAAATAGAAAAATTAAAAGAAATTAAGTTAGCAGTTTAATGACTCCTCACCAAGAAAACACTAGTCCAGATGGTTTTACATATAAGTTCTATCAAACATTCAAGGAACAAATAATCTTATGCAAACGATCCCGGTATACAGGAAAAAACTATTTTAAAAGATTTATACATACCTGCTTCATCAAATGATGGCACTTTTTCCATTTTGTGAGTCTGTGATCCCTGTCCTTCTTTCTGAACATTTGTGGAATACAACTTTACTTGATTCAGTGTACAACAGGGAACAATATTTGAAAAGCTTCCAAATGTCACTAAATTCTGCCATTCTAAAAGAAAAAATTTTTTTAAATTTCAAACAAACTAATAATAAGGATTTTTATACCCAATAAAACATACCTATGATAAGAGAATAATTTTACAGAATAACAGTAAAACTTTCATCCTGTTAAATATCCAAATGCACAATGCTAAGCCACCCTTTCCATGGAAGTGTTTCATTGAGCCCTAGGTATACAGGGTCTATATTTTGTAAAGGAAAAGAAAATATTCCTTTTTGTCCCCTAATTTGCAAATTTATTTATATGGAAACTTTTAAAATTATATAAAGTCAAAATATTTGTATTATTCAGCTGTTCTGAAAGGTCTCTGGCATTTACAAGGTATTCTTTATTTTGTATGCTGGTTGCATGATAAAAAAATGACATATAATGTACTTTTCAGAATAAGAACTCTTAGAGGGGGAAGGTCAGGAGGGTGTCCTACTCAAAACTACCCTGCATCTTCCTTCTGCTAGGTGGAGATTGAGTCATCTTTCATTTCACAATCAATATGTGAATTATATTAATCAGTCATTCATACTGTCACTGATGTTTTTAAGTCAGATAATTAGATCAACATTTGGTGAGATTTCTCAGTATATGGGAATTCTAATTGAGGGAAGAATAGAAGACTAATTACAAAGCACTTTAGCTGTTGCATCTGGGTTGACTGTGAGCTTTAGAGGGCTGAAATACAGAAGGAAAATATATTCCACATTTGCATCAAAGTGGTAGAAAAGTATATCTATCTGTCTCTACTCTCATGTGACCCTCTTGGTTTTATTTTTTTACGCTGAGTACTTAAAACTCGAAAATCTTGTTTCGGTATAATTTATATATTTTCTAAAGATTTAGGTGAAATAATGCAATTATATCATTAGAAACAGTCAAGTTTCTCCAAGAGTGGAGGGTTAAGCACTAAGAGTTGAAACTTTTCTAACTGCTTAATAATGATCTTCCCAAAATGTTAATTCATGTATGTGCATGTGTAGACTGCCTTCCAAAATCAAGAAAAATTAATTTTTTAATGGCTCAGAGAATTCATCAGGAAAAATTATTGTGAACACTGAAGATAATCTGAAAAGCATGAGGGGCATAAGGCAGCATAAGTATTCATTCAAATTTCAGGCTTAGAACTTGCTTTCTTCAAAAACTTTCTGATGTCAACTTACTCTTTCATTTATTTGGCAAATATTTGTTGAAGACCGAGTATTTTTTGTTTGTTTGTTTTTTGCGGTACGCAGGCCCCTCACTGTTGTGGCCTCTCCCACTGCGGAGCACAGGCTCTGGATGCGCAGGCTCAGCAGCCATGGCTCATGGGCCCAGCCGCTCTGCGGCATGTGGGATCTTCCCAGACCGGGGCACGAATCCGTGTCCCCTGCATCGGCAGGTGGACTCTCAACCACTGCGCCACCAGGGAAGCCCAGTTGTTGTTGTTTTTCATTAATAAATTTATTTATTTATTTTTGGCTGTGTTGGGTCTTCCTTGCTACGTGCAGGATTTCTCTAGTTGCAGCAAGCGGGGGCTACTCTTTGTTGCAGTACTTGGGCTTTTCACTGCGGTGGCTTCTCTTGTTGAGGAGCACGAGCTCTAGGCACGTGGGCTTCAGTAGTTGTGGCACATAGGCTCAGCAGCTGTGGCTAGCAGGCTCTAGAGCTCAGGCTCAGTAGTTGCGGTGCACAGGCTTACCTGCTCCATGGCATGTGGGATCTTCCAGGACCAGGGATCAAACCCGTGTCCCCTGATTGGCAGGCAGATTCTTAACCATTGTGCCACCAGGGAAGTCCCCCAGTATGTTTTTTTGATCATTTGCCTCTACTTATTAAAGGCTGAGTAAAGTGAATATAACAATGTATCTTCTTGCACGTTAAAATACGTAGACTACCAGCAAAATTAATTAGTGAAGAAAGGGTTTAAAGCAAATTCTCCTAAGAAACCCACCCTCCAGGAAAGCATCTTCTTCACCACAGCCACTGGTGTTCTGACTTGTCAGCCTATTAAAAATATCTTTTGTGATTATTACCTAACAAAAACACTATGACACCAACATTTTTTTTTACCCACTGATGAAACACTTCTATAGAGACTGTGCTAAGGTGTTTAAAGAGGGATTACTACAGTCTAAAAATCCTTCCTCAGAAGAGGACAATGTTTTCGTGACTTGATCCTAGATCTTTTTCAAGGTTCTCCTTAATTTTTAAAACATGTTATTACAGAAAATTTCAAAATTATGCAAAGGTAGAAAAAAACAGTACAATAAACGTACACATACTCATTACTTCAACAATTAACAACTCATGGCCAACCTTGTTTCACCTCTGCCAGGACCTGCATCTCCCCACCTACATATTAATTTGATGTAAATCTCAGACATTAAATAATTTCATTCATAAATATTTCAGAATGCATTCTAAGAGATAAGAACTTTTTAAAACATAGCCGTACCACCATTGCAAGTAAAAAAATCCTTAATATCATCAAGTATCCTCAATTTCCAATTTCCACTGTTACAAGTCATAATTTTTGTGTATGTGAACAGATCCTAATTTGGTCCACATACTGCAATTGACTGAGATGTCTTTTAAGTCTCTTTTCTACAGGATATGTGTTTTACAGCCATTTTTATATTGAAGAAACCAGCTGTTCGTACTAAATTTTTGTCCTGGTTGTTTTCCAGTCTGAATTTTACTGATTTAATTCCCATGGTGTAGTTTAACCTGTACTTCTATGCGTTCTATAAATCGATGGATATAAAGGCTTTATCCAAATTCAGGCTCCCTTTTATTAGGACAACACTACTTGATAAGTGGTGATGTGTTCTTTAACCAGGAGCCACATAATATTTGGTTATCTCTATTTGTGATAGTGTCTGCTGTTGTTCAATGCCTAAATCATTTATTCCTTAGGTGGTTACAAAATGGTGATACTATAGTTTTATCACTTCATTTTTTTGTCAGAATACTTCTACAAAGAGAAAATTCCCTTCATGTATTTGGTTATCCAGCAGTATAGTTCATATAAGAAAGTCAGGCTAAATGCTTAATTTTCTCCCTTTATTTACCATTACCAGTTCTCAAAATAATGAGTTCACTACCTACCATCCTGCAATAGTGACACAATAATTTGCATGTGTATGTATCATTATGATTCCATAGATTTAAACATTATTTGATGTATATCAATCCATTTTAGTCATTATCCTGATTTATGTCCAAACTGTCCATCCCGTTTTGGGCCAGTAGGGGTCTCTTCAAATTGACTCCTGTGTCCTTTTTGTTTTTGGCCTCTCCGCACGGCTTGTGGGATCTTAGTTCCCTGACCAGGGATCGAACCCTTAACTTCAACAGTGAAAGCGCAGAGTCCTAACCACTGGACCGCCAGGGAATTCTCAACTCCCGTATCCTGTGACACTATCTTAGTAATCTTGATAGCTTCCTTGCTCACCATTTCAAAAAGTAATTAATTTTTAACTTTAGTAGAATTTTAGGTATCAGCTTTAAAAGTACACATTTGCCATGAATACAAGATTGAAAATTACACAGAAATTGCAGAATATGTTTCTACCTTTAACATTTTATATTCTAAAAAATACACAGGACCATATCTGATTCAATAAAACAAACAGAATACCTAACACATAGCAGTAGAAACTCAACCATTTGTTGAATAAATTACTGAATTTGTTAATTAATTCTAGGAGGCAGAAAAACAGTAAAAAAAAATTAACCACCATTCATACCCTTTCTTCAAGGTGACTTCTAAAATAAGCTAGGTTATGGTACAGATTAGTCTTTAGTTTGGTGCTCACTACTCTATGGGCCTGGACAAGGAACTTCTCGTTGCTGCATATACAAGGCTGTTCATGGAGACTGCAGAGCTACTGGTATCTTATCAGTCTAGTCGAAACAATCACTTTTCTCTGCTTTTATTTTACTGTTACTGCCTCTGCAACTCCTAATAACTTTGCTACTGATCACCCTTTGTCCTCTCCGATCTTGTTTGTCACCTACCACTTACTCTGGCTTTTGGAGGAAATTTAGCCTTTCCATACTACAACAATACAAAAAACTCTTTTTCTCCCATGCAAACGGACAATTCTGTCTACTGTGTATGTTGCTTCTGCAATAATAATAACTAAAAACAAACAAAAAGATTTCTTAACGGTTTGAAATGTTTTGCTTCAGGCTAACTTCAGGACCAGAGACAAACTTGCACCTAAGTCTTCCAGAGATCAGTCTCTTTTCTTAAGAGACCATTACAGGGACTTCCCTGGTGGTCCAGTGGTTAAGACACCATGCTCCCAATGCAGGGGGACCAGATTCGACCCCTGATCAGGGAACTAGATCCCGCATGCCACAACTAAAGATCCCGCAGGCAGCAATGAAGACCCTGCAGCATGCAACTAATACCCAGCACAGCCAAATAAATAAATATTTTTTTAAAAAAACAAAAAAAAGAAAGAGAGACCACTGCAGATGGATGGACCTAGAGATTATCATACTAAGTGAAGTCAGACAGAGATAGACAAATATCATATATCACTTATATGTGGAATCTAAAAAATGATACAAATAAACTTATTTACAAAACAGAAACAGACTCACAGATATAGAAAACATACTTATGGTTACCAAAGGGGAAAAGAGGGGAGGGATAAATTAGGATCTTGAGATTAACATGTATACACTGCGATACATAAAACAGATAAACAACAAGGACCTATTGTATAGCACAGGGAACTATATTCAATACCCTGTAATAACCTACCATGGAAAAGAATCTAAAAAAGAATATATATATGTATATTCTGAAAAATATACATTCTGAAAAAGAATATATGTTTGTGTGTATAACTGAATCATGATGTTGCATTAAAAAAAGCAGGAGACAAAATAATACAGCTTGATTTCAACTATTCAAAAATGCTACTGGTGAAATATCTGGATTATGCATAATTTTTACTCTATACTTTATACTTTTCTGTATTTTCCCCAAATGTCTAAAATTTTAAATTAAAAATACATCCATTGTTAAATTACTTCAAATATTATACTGCTAATAGTAACACACTGACTATCTTTAGTTTACTTTTATGCTTTCAGCTAACAAAAAATGCAGGAAAATCCCTCTTATGTCTAATCATCTGGCAAGCAAAAGTGTGACCTAGACCAGGTGGCTCAACCTTCAGGACTATTGCTGATGTGATTTTTCACCAGAACAGAGTAAGCAATAGGGAATCCTTTTTTTTGGAGTATGTAAAGAATATACAACTTCCTGCACTGCATCTTGGCACACCAACTCTACTGCCTTGCTTAATTCTTGTAAACATTTGCTTAGGAAAAGGGGAAATAAAAATATCAAATACATTAAGGATTTGCCAAGTGCCACTGTACTAAGTGCTTTACCTGTATTATCACACTATAATTTATATCCCAAAATATACCTCAAAGCCATCTACATCTCTCCATCTCCATTGCTAACTACCATGGTCCAACCACAATCCTGTTTGCGTAGGTAACTCTAATTAATAGCCCCCAGTGATCTCCTTATTTACACTCTTCCCTTTCCATTCCATTCTCTACATAGTAGTCAGAATATTTTTTATTTATTTTTTAAAAAAATTTTTTGCAGTACGCGGGGCCTCTCACTCTTGTGGCCTCTCCCGTTACGGAGCACAGGCTCCGGACGCGCAGGCTCAGCACCCATGGCTCACAAGCCTAGCCGCTCCGAGAATGATATTTTTTAAACACTTGCTTTTTTTTTTTTAAACCTACAACCCAAAAGGCTATGATGCCTCCCCAATCTCATTTCACACACCCCTCCCCTTCCAACCACACTCCAGCCACAGCACGTTTCCTCCTGCTCCTGAATACAAGTCTAGTCTCTAGGGTTTCTATTTGCTCTGCCTGGATTGCTCTTTGCCCCAGATATTCATCTGGCTTGCTCATTTTCATTTTTCATGCCTTGGCTGTTTCCACCTCCTCAGAAAACCTGGAGTCCCAGGCCAGCACAGCTAATGAAATGGCCCCTGCTGGCTACCTTCTAGCCCATCACTCTGCTTATTTCCTTTATAGCATTTAGATATGTTTTCTCATTCCTCATTTCCAAAAATGGTGGAAACTGTGTCTGTCTTGTTCAGTACTGCACCACCAGCAACTACAATGCCTGGTACCTCTTTCCTGAATGATTCTCACTCACAAAAACCCTATGAAGCACATACCGTGGTTAACCTCATTTTACAGGTAACCCTATTATTAACCTGAACTACACAGAATCATGCTGTCAGCCTGCCAAAATGGTCTTTTATAACTGTCAATGTTCCTATTAGTTATTTAAGGGGCTAAATTCCCACTCTACTTTTCATATGGTAATACTAGCAGATTGCAGACAGAAATTTAAAAAATACAAAGGTCAATTTCTATATTTTTATTTAAAAACTATACTTTTATTAATCTCCGACTTAAGCAAAAGCATGTTATCTGTTGATTTGGCATGTAGTCCTTAAAGGAGCATCCTCCCATCTCAAATCACTGTCAAATGAGGCAAGACATAAATACATGAAAAAATAAAATAAGTGCTTATGCAAAGCCAAAAGAACTTTTTTTAAAAAGGGCATATTTACTAGAGAAACTAAGTAATATATATATATATATATATATATATATATATATATTTTTTTTTTTTTTTTTTTTTTTTTTTTTTTGCGGTATGCGGGCCTCTCACTGTTGTGGCCTCTCCCATTGCGGAGCACAGGCTCCGGACGTGCAGGCTCAGTGGCCGTGGCTCACGGGCCCAGCTGCTCCGCAGCATGTGGGATCTTTCTGGACCGGGGCACGAACCCGTGTCCCCTGCATCAGCAGGCAGACTCTCAACCACTGCGCCACCAGGGAGGCCCTAAGTAATATTTTTATCATTTGAAAGTATATGTTTGTGTAGATCATTTGAAAAACACTAAAGTTAATAAAAAAAACTTTTTCTAGAGAAAGTCACTAGTAATATCATAGTATATATTCTTACATTTTTTCTAGTTTCAAGAGCATTTTCCCACGCCACTAAATATTCTTCTACATTATGATTTTTTTTAGAAGTGTTTGCATCTATCACCAGCCCTTAATAACTGTACCAGGGCTTCCCTGGTGGTGCAGTGGTTAAGCATCTGCCTGCCAATGCAGGGGACACAGGTTCAAGCCCTGGTCTGGGAAGATCTCACATGCTGCGGAGCAACTAAGCCCATGCACCACAACTACTGAGCCTGTGCTCTAGAGCCCGTGTGCCTAGAGCCCGTGCTCCACAAGAGAAGCCACTGCAATGAGAAGCCAGTGCACCACAACGAGGAGTAGCCCCCGCTCACCACAACCAGAGGAAGCCTGCGCACAGCAACAAAGACCCAACACAGACAAAAATAAATAAATTTATAAAAATAAAATAATTGTACCATAACGTTTCCAACTCATCGTAACTGTAAACGTTACCTATTTACTACTATTAATAATAAACTTGTGCACAGACTTTAATATGTATCTGATTATTTCTTGAAAGCAAATCCCTTTAAATATAATTGTTGGGTGAGAAGTCATATACCTTTAAAGTTCTTCTTTTTTTAAAGTAAGGTTTTATTTATTTATTACTTATTTATCTTTTGGCTGCATTGGGTCTTCATTGCTGCACGCGGGCTTTCTCTAGTTGCGGCGAGTGGGAGCTACTCTTTGTTGCGGTGTGTGGCTTCTCATTGCGGAGGCTTCTCTTGTTGCAGAGCATGGGCTCTAGGCACGCAGGCTTCAGTAGTTGTGGCACACAGGCTTAGTTGCTCCGTGGCATGTGGGATCTTCCCGGACCAGGGCTCTAACCCGTGTCCCGCTGCATTGGCAGGTGGATTCTTAACCACTGAACCACCAGGGAAGTCCTAAAGTTATTTTTAACATAAAGAATAACTGACCTCCAAAACACTGTTCAACTAACTATATGTCCCAATCAGTAGTAAGAGAGTTCCTGCTTTTCTGCACCCTCAATATGAAGAATCACTATGAAAAACTTAGCTAATATGAGACAATGAGTAGTAAATCCTTTAGACTTATATTGCTATGCTTATTAGTAAGTATGAACATTTTTGCACTTTTATTGGCTACTCGAATGGCTTTATGAAAGCATTCATTTCCTTTGCCCATTTTTCTACTGGAATGTACAATGGTTTGTAAAAATTCTTTATAAATTAGGGATACTAACTTTATAAGCGCACTGTGCAATACAGTAGTCACTGTTTACTGAGCACTTGAAATGTGGAGTCTGTAAGATGTGCTATAAGTGTAAACTGGACTCCAGAGACGGTTAAGAAAAGATAATGTAAAATATCTCAATAATTTTTATATTGATTACATGTTGAAATATTTTGAATATACTGCATAAAATATATTAATAAAATTAATTTCATCTGTTTTTACTTTTTAAAATATGGCTATCAGACAAATCAAAATTACATACATGGTTCACATTACATTTCTTTTGGACAGAGCTGCTCTAGAATATTGTCTTCCTTTTTGCCTTTAAATGTTTTCAGTGTTAGTTTGACCCACAGACATTTCTCATTTTTAAGTGTGCAAATGAAGCAGTTGTTTCCTTCAAGATTTCCTCCTCGACTTATTCTTTATAGGTTTTTCCCAGCCACACAGCAGTTTTAGAAGCATAAACTAAACTTTATTTCTTGACAAAGAAAAATATTTATTTTTTAGAATTTTTCCCAAAAGTTCTGCAAATATTTTCTTCTTACGTGCATCCAACTTAGTACTCTTTTTAGTTAGTACTCTTAGTACTACTAGAGTACTTAGTACTCTTTTTCTAAATTAGTACTCTTTTTCTAAATAATTTTTTTAAGCTTTATCATAATTATGGCTGCCCTTTTAAAAACTGTTTCAGTATTTTTGAAACTAAATTTGCACAAACAAGGTTATTTTTTACATCTACTGTTTTTAAACATGAAAACACATTTTAATTTTTTGGTAATAAACATTGCAAACAACTTTGCAGTCATTCCGACTGGAGAGATAGGTGATTATTATCTGTAGTTCACAGAGGGATGAGACAAAGAGCACATAATTTTCGACTTGACAGAGACAGAGAATAATGGATTACAAATTACACTATTTCAACTTCTTTTTACCCACCCTTAAAGGGCTGTTTAGACTAAATTCAACAGCCACTCCACGTAATTTAAGTGTAAAATGCCGAAATTGCTTGGTCAATAAAAGCAACTAGGCCAGAAAGTTTAATTGGGGATTTTGGAGTACAGTACAACCAGATGAATCATTTTGTTCATAAGAGAATCAGGTACATTTCCATTATAGGAAAACTCCACAATTACACGTTTTTATCACTACCAAAAAGCCCCAAGAACAGTGCTTTTAAAATTAACCCTTCCGAAATTTTAAGAGCCAGTTTTTATATTTATTGCAAATAAAAGATAGGACCATATTCTAAAATAATTGCACAGCATAGGCATTATTTTAGCTTATGTTACTTATAAACTTGAATGACTACGACTTTCAACTTCTACTGCAAGGTCACAAACATGCTACAAGTTTTTTCAAACATAAATTTTGGGTAAATGTTTCTGTAAATACTCTTTTCATCCCCAAGACTCTGGGGGATTAGATTAGGGGTGGATTTGGTTCTGTCTCTTCCCTCATTGTTCCTAACACTTCCCAAGTGTCAAGCAACCTATGGCATGCCAATGACAGTAAAAACGGAGGTAAGCCTAAATAAAACTTGCAAGTTCAAGGTTATTGTGTAAACTGTCAATTTAAATTTGAGTCAGAAAAGACAGCTGAAAAAGAGGGATACAACCTGCCGACAACCGCTTTTTTCTGGGTTACAGCTCCAGCAGACACTTTTTCACCAAAAAGATTGTTCAACCGAACTGGGCTCATTCAATAATTGTAGGATGGTCATACCCCCATCTTAAAGGATGATTCGTAAAAGTTGCGTAGCAACCCCCAAATTCCTCCTTAGAAAATTTAATAACACAGGTTGGGAGTACGAGGAAAGGAACAGGGTAAGAAAATCTATTCGGTCAAAGTGCTCAAAAAAGGTAAGGCGGTGAGCTCAAAAGACCCTGGAACTTTGGGGAGTCAGCAATTTCGCACTGCCTGCAGGGGGAGGCGGGCGGTCACCGCCGGGCACTGCGATGCTCACGTAACGTTTTATCTGAAACGAAGTGGTCCGTTTCATGGATGCGACCAGACCCGAGAATTGCCCCCAAATGCCCGCGGGGGCCTCGCTAGGACCGTGGGCGAGACCAGGATCAGGGAGGCCTGTAGGGGCCCCCGCCGGCTGGGCAGGCTGAACTGCAATGTCAAGGTTCTGGGGCTGGGAAAGGGCAAGGCGGCATACTCCCTAGGCGAGGCGCCCGGCCTTGTCTTCCAGTCCGGCTTCCGCAGAGTCAGAGGCCGGCGCAGGACACTCACCCTGGAGGTCGCTGGAGCCGCAGGCTGCCGCCCTGCAGCGCAGACGGAGCCGGCACAGGGAGGACCAGCTACATCTGTGGGCCGCGGCGGCGGCGGCCAAGCCCGGTAACATCCTGGCGGGGCAAAGGACCCCACTCGGACACCGCCTGCTACCTCCGCGCTGCCGCCGAAACCAACTGACTCCATAGACCGGACACTACAGAACACCGACGCCTGCGCCGCCGCAGGCGGCCTTAGCGAACTCGGAAATGGTAACATTATTTAATGACCTGGCCGCGGACGCAGCGGAAATGACGTACGCGCGGAGCACGAATCGCGAGACCTTGCCCCGGAAAAGCTTGGTAGGGCGTGGCTGCGCAGAAAGTTTGGCGTGTTCTCCTTGTCTTAGCGAGCTACTGCTTTTGCACCTTGCTTGGGTATCTACAAATTAATTGTTTGCTTCTTAACCTCCCGGAAAGCCTTGGCAGAAGTGACAGCCGTTGAGGGCTCTGCCTAGTTTTCTTTTTTCTGGGCTCAGATCCTGGACCATGGTGTTGGAAAAGGGAGGTAAGGTGGGAAGGAAGGACAGTGGCCTTCTGAGCCTCTCCCTCTCCAGGGCCTTTCTGGATAATCCCAAGCCTAGGCTAATTTGTCCTCAGTGCCCTCGGAACCTGGAACACAGTACATCACAACAGCGTTGTGTAGCCATTACCGTGAAGGCAAGTACCCACAGAATCAGTTCTTTGGCAAGAGAATTAATTTAGGCTGATTTTTTTTTTTTAAGGCCCAAAAGACTCATCACCTTTGACCTTTACCCTACCTGCCTAAAAGAATGTAGATAGAGAACTTGTTCCTAGAAGGGAGCTATCACCATAGATAATTGTAGTACAAACTAGGTATATAGACAGGGAGGAACCTAGCAAAGTCGGCTTGTTAAAATTCCTCTCTATCCTATTGTCTCTGTGGGCCCAGCAAACATTTGTTTACCAAACATTTGCTTTTTTGTCTCCTTGCCAGTTACCTTCCTCCCCTTGGAAGTCCCGAACTATTACCCCCAACATCCTCTTTTTTCTTTAGCTGAAGATGGTATTCAAGGTGAGGGTTTTGGAGAGTTAGTCAGTTTTCCAGGGTCTCTCCCATGTATACATGTTATTAAACTTTTGTTTGATTTTCTCCTGTTAATCTTTCTCATGTTAATTTAATTCTTAGACCAGCTAGTGTAACAGGGAAGAGCCAATTTTGACTCCATGTTGGATCTGTTTCTTTGACTTTAGCCTTTGCTTTTCGTTGCTTTTGTTATTTAAATCATACATGATGGCCTGCCTCAGGGAACCCTACCCGCCTGTGAATGGCTGCAAGAAAGAAGAAATTAACACATCTCCTCCCCGAGCCTGGCCATTCCAGGAGACGTTTTGCAAGACTGATGGCCCTTTTTACTTTACTTCCTTCCCATCTCTCCCTCTCTATTCTGCCTTTTTACTTTACTTCCCTCTCTGACTCTATAAAAGTAACTGGCATCCAGTCCCTGATAAGATGGTTTTTCAGAGACACTAGTCTGCCATCTTCTCTGTCTGCCAGCTTTCCGAATAAAGTCGGGTTCCTTGCCTCAACACATCGTCTCTGATTTATTGGCCTGTCGTGCGGCGAGCAGAGAGCGAGCGTGGACTCGGTAACACTAGAACTTAGAAGGGTAGAGGAAAATTTCTTCCTCCCCGACGCTATAATAGGCCTGTTTAGTATCTACCCTGTTGCCC
This sequence comes from Mesoplodon bidens, assembly GCF_964165515.1. NCBI lineage: Eukaryota > Metazoa > Chordata > Mammalia > Artiodactyla > Ziphiidae > Mesoplodon > Mesoplodon bidens. The sequence continues at coordinate 146,063,076 of NC_138176.1, forward strand.
TGTATACTTTTCTTCAAAATGTCTAAAGATATTTGAAATTATATATATGCATTTTTTTATTTTCTGTCTCTCAGAATAAAAAATAAGCATCATGATGCTGAAATCTTGTGTTTTGCACACTGCTGTTTTCCAGGGGCTAAAACAGTGCCTGACACAAATAAATTAATCGAATGGAATGCATGATGGTTTGTTTTAAAATTAATGAGTCATTTAATTGTAGTATTACTGTTGTCGAACCTAAGTTCGTGTGTCCGATGCACAAAGAGGCCAAGCAAACCAAGACGTAGGAGTCTGGAGCAAAGAAAGGTTTATTGCTGGGCCAAGCAAAGCCAAAACTCCCTGAAGGTTTTCAGGGAAAAGTTTCTACTGGCAAAATTCGGATGAAGGTCTGCAGGGTGTGTGACCTTCCTCTGATTGGTTGGTGGTGAGGTAGCCGGTTGAGATTGAGATTCCAAGAATCTCAATCATCAGCCTTCTGGTTCCAACCAGTCTGGGGTCCACATGGCTTGTGCTCAGCCTGAAATTACCATCCTCCACCTGGGTAGGGAGCCTTAGTTTCTGTAGAAGAACTCAGAGATATATTGTTATGTATATCTACTGAGGAGGAACCAGGACCCTGCTTTATTGTTGCACTATTGTTTCTTGACTGTTCCTCCTTTGTTTCTGCATTCCCTCACTTCCCTAATTAGTAACTTTGAATAACTCGTAACTTGGAGAGGGTCTGGGAGGCTGTAGCCTTTTTCCTATAAGTAAGAAACAGGGGACATGGAAAGGCCCCACAGGGTCCTGCTCAGTTTCACTACAAAATAACTAATTCAAGGGGAAATACATTAGTATGTTCCCAATTTTAAGAGAATCAACACAGTCTTTTATGCTGATTGAGAAAGTACAACCAGATTAGTGAGGTGATAGTGATTAAATTATCACAAGAATGGTAAGCAATTTAACTTCCTATGACAAACATAGATTAAAACATTAAGTGGTTAAACATTAAAAAATGCTGTTCCTGGGACTTCCCAGGTGGTGCAGAGGTTAAGAATCCACCTGCCAATGTAGGGGACACGGGTGCGAGCCCTGGTCCTGGAAGATCCCATATGTCGCGGAGCAACTAAGCCCGTGCGCCACAGCTACTGAGCCTGCGCTCGAGCCCGCGAGCCACAACTACTGAGCCCATGTGCCACGTGCTCCGCGACAAGAGAAGCCACCGCAATGAGAAGCCCGCGCACCACAGCGGAGAGTAGCCCCCGCTCGCCGCAACTAGAAAAAGCCAGTGCGCAGCAACAAAGACTCAACGCAGCCAAAAATAAAGAAATTAATAAATTTATTTCAAAAAAAAATGCTGTTCCTTAAATATAAGCTCAAGATTACTGAAAAATCTGAATATTACTGGAAAGTTCTTATCCTTTCCTTATAAGTAGATTTTAGCAGAAATCCAGCTTTATGATATAAAATACATAAAGGCTTAACTCTAATTTTATGGTAACTATATGTTGCATTAGCCTTTACTATATTGCTAACTTAAATGCTTTGGATTCTTAAAGTTGGCCCCTAGTTTCAACTCTCATTTTAATCAAGACTGGTCAAAACTTCATAGGATTTATTTTTATGTACAATAGGATTTTTGTTTATATGTATTTTCTAATAATTCTTAGAGGAATATTCATTCCTTTTGTGATAAGAAACATTTTTTAAATACATTTTTTGCAGGGTTCTTAAAATAATTTTAATAACAGCTGTGTGATGTGCAAAATGTATTGCTGGTGTATAGCACAATTTCACCATGTGCTAGTTTTTTCCTACCTTCCTTTCCCCTGATATAGCTGGGCAATATGCCATAGTAATATAGCACTGTATAACTTGACTTATAGACACTATTAACTTTAATAAACCTCTAGAAGACTTGACTTGCCAAAAGTTTCAAGAATAAAGTGAATCATGCTGTGTTATCTTTTTTAACCCTCACAATGCTGTATCACATAATAAGTTCTCCATGGACTTGTATTAAAATACTTCTGCACTTGTCTTGGTATTTACACCTATATTGTCATCATATATTTGTCTTGATGGATAGGCTCCAAAATTTCCCCAAGTGCTGAAAATTGAGGCAATGTTGTAAGCAGTTAGGGTCGGGGAGCCCCTGGAAAAAGAGAACCAGGAATGGCTTTCTTGACAGATGACATTTTTGGCCTAAGCCATCGTGTGCTCTAAGCCTGGCCACAATGCTTGCCCTTGAATAGGTCTTAGTAATTAATGATCTCGAGGGAATGCAGAAACAAAAGAAAAGCAGTCAAAAAACAATAGTCCAGTGATAAAACAGAGTCCTAGTTTCTCCTCAAGGGATATATATAACAATCTGATACTTATCTTTGAGTTCTGTAGGCACTAAAGCCCCCACCTAGGTGGAGGATGGAATGATGATGAACTTTCCTGACCCTCCTGACTTCAATCAACTAAAGTTTGGACTCTGTCAACCTTTGCCCCAATTCTATACTGAATTCTCCTCTGCTCAAGCCCCTTCATGAACATGCATGTACCCTTAGCTAAAAAATTCCCCAATTTTGCTGTTCAGGGAGACACTGCTTTGGAAAGGCTCCTCAGTGTTCTCCTTACTTGCTGCAAGTAATAAATCCTTCCTTCTCCCCCTCTTTGGCTTGGTTGTGTCTCTTGGATGGACACCCACCAAGAAGCAAACCCAGTTTTCAGGTAATGAAACAGGAGGGAAGGGGGCAGGGCACAACTTTTAAAAGAATGACATAGCCCGAGGACACGACATAAACTGATTAGAACCAAATAGGTCCAAGATGGCAGACAAGTTGATTTCCACTAGACCTTGAGCCTCAGTATACAGACCTCATTGTAACACACCCACAGGCGCCATGACAGTTCCAAGGCCAACCATAAAGGTCAAAAAGTAGGCGGTGGCCCAATTCCTGGAAATCCCCACCCCTTCCCCAAAATAGCTGGAATACTCCTCCCACTCATTAGTCTATGAAATTACCCACCCTTATAAAAACTGACAATCCCATACCCTGGTGCTGCTTTCACCTTCTGAGATGGACAACACTCTGTCTGTGGAGTGTGTTTCTCTCAATAAATCCACTTCTTACCTATCACTTTGTGTCTCACTAAATTCTTCGTGTGATGAGACATCAAGAACCTGAGCATCATTAAGTCCTGAGACCAGGTGTGTGATCTCAGTTAAAGATCATGGGTTCAAGTCCCAATCTGGGTTTTGGCTGGGTTTCAGTCCCTGCCCGTGGGTTCAAGTCCCAATCTGAGTTGCATGGTTTCAGTAACAGCATCAGTTTTAGAGTTCCTTAGGGAAATTTCCACTGACCCTAAATTCTTTGAGAAATCTCATCCTTCCTTTAATGCTCAAATTGAGACACATTCAGCAGGTGCCTATACGTACTAAACAGGTAAGCATCATGGAGCTTATTTTCTATTGGAGGAGACAGAAAATTTAAAAATAAACACATATAATTTCAAATAGTGATAGTAGTAGTAGCAATATTGATCATTTACTAATTGCCATACCCTCTATTTGCATTATCTCATTCATAACACCTTAGCAAGTTATAGATGAGGAAACTAAGGCACATCTCTCTCTTAACTACCAAACTTTACTTTCTAAGCCAGTGGGTTTTGTCCTTTGGAAGAAAATATAAGGTCTTTTGCTGTTTTCTGAACAGTAAGTCAAGAGAGAACATTTCCCCAGATTTTATATCCCATTTTTTTTGTGAGCAACATGATATTAATTTGGCTGTTTCATGAGAATTTTTGATTATAAATAGATGCCTAAATATAGGGAATGCTAAGTCAGATAGATGGAAATAGAAGTAGGAAAATGGGAAGTGTCATTTGATTATTATCATTAACCACAACTCCTGCAACATTTTCCATTAACTCTGAGGAAGTTCCACATCTTACAGAAATTCCACATCTTACAGCTTCTATAGTTGAGCTGACTATTCCTTGGTTTCATCCTGTCTATAGCGTTGGGAAAATAATGATTCTGATCATGAGACCAATTTAACTGTTTATCTGGAAAACTTAGATAATCCATTACAAGATGAAGTCAGTGGCTTTATCCTGAGGCTTACCAAGAACACAAATTCAATTTTGAACACGGATATATTTGTTGGTGTCATGATGTTTTTCCCTGTGAAGTTGAGAAAGGAGAGAGTTTGCCTATCTGAACACTTCAAAAAGAAAATGACCACACCAAGGGTGTCATTGCCTGCTATACAACGAAGGTCAGAAGCAATGGGGGTCTGCACAGACACATGTTACGTGTATAGGCAAACGTCTCCTGCCGAAGCACAGGAAGTGAAATGTGGAATTGACATAGTTTCTGACCAGATTGCTAACTTTCATCTCCATTTTTCAGAAAAGGTGATTGATTTTCCCAAGATCACTCAGCAAGGATGTGCTAGAACCTGGAGTCAGACTCAGGCCCTCCGACTCCAAATCTGTGTTTTACACTTCAGTGAAGGTGGTGTAGGGACAGAGGTTTATGGGTTTTCCCCCAGCATTATTCTATGAAGGTACTTGTGGGGGGGTTTTTCTCAATTATTTGTGAAATAACCATAGAGTACTCCACTACCATTAAACTTAGAGGTTCACTCTTCCACTTCCATGTTCACTCTTGCCACTTCCATGCAAGAATAAGATGTCTTCTTTGGTGTCTTCAAGAAGAGGAGACATATCTCCATCGCCATTTGGATGTTTGCTTAGCCACCAAGCTTACTGACCTGTCCCAATGCTATGAATTTGGAGGAAACTTTTGAGCATTGAAGAGAGATGGTACAGCGACTAGAGAGAATTTCTGTGATATGTAGACTATGGATCCCGTCTGATCCTACAGATCTCAGAGTTGGAATCACCGAGAGTATATGAGATGGAGGCCTAAAGACTTGCCATGGAACACAACATGGGGCAAGAGGTATGTATGTTTCAGATGAATGTAGCTCACCGCTGCCAGCTGGGAGTGAGCTGACAGATACAGCAAGTCTTGCAAGGAGCTACCAAAGAATAGGGGGCTCTTGGGATCGGGTTTCTCCTCAGTGGGGCCTGTTGGGATCCCCATTCATCCTCACTGACAGTGAGCAAGATAAGCCACACTGACCTACAGAAAGGGGACAGCAACCTTACCACAGTTAGGCAACACTTAAGGTATTGTCCTTTCGCCTTCTTGACCTCCTGACCCCACCATCAGAAGAGCAAGCAGGCTTTCCCCTTAAATGTTACATGACTTTTGGTTACATTCCTAAAAGGCTCTCTCAGCCTCTAGGATGTTTAGGAAACTACTTGCTCCGTCCCCAGCATTCCACTCAATTTCCTCATCCACCACCTCCTCCCGTCTTTCACAATTCTGCCCCTCCAGCCTTACCAGCCTGCCCGCCCCAGCTCAGTCCCGTGTTGTCCCGCCCAACCACATCATGCTGGCTTTGCAGCAGTCATTCTCAACCAGTGGCAACTTTTGGCAATGTCTAGAGACATTTTGATTGTCACAACTGGTAACTACTGGCATCTAGTGGGTAGAGGTCAAAGATGCTGCTAAACATCCTACAGGGTAGCCTGTCACAACAAAGAATTAGACTCCTCGAAATGTCAACAGAGCTGCTGTTGAAAAACTCTGCTTCTGAGTCACAATTCGAAATTACATATTAAAGGCAATGCCCACCAGCTTCTACCAAATGTGCGTGTGTGTGTGTGTGTGTGTGTGTGTGTTTGTATTTTTTTCTATAAAGATGTCCTTTTTCTTTTTTTAAATTTATTTTTATTTATTTATTTTTGGCTGTGTTGGGTCTTCGTTGCTGCGCGTGGGCTTTCTCTAGTTGTAGTGAGCAGGGGCTACTCTTCTTTGCGGTGCGCAGGCTTCTCATTGTGGTGACTTCTCTTGTTGCAGAGCACAGGCTCTAGGCACGCAGCCTTCAGTAGTTGTGGCACGCGGGCTCAGTAGTTGTGGCTCATGGGCTTAGTTGCTCCGCAGCACATGGGATCTTCCCAGACCAGGGCTCAAACCCCAGTCCCCCGCATTGGCAGGTGGATTCTTAACCACTACACCACAAGGGAAGGCCCTGTGTGTGTATTTTTTTAACTCCTAAGTCCTCACATATGCATCTTGATACTGACAGGTTTTCCCATCCACCAGCTCTGTCCATGTCTGAAGCCACTTCCCCATCTCAGCATCACTGGTGGGAATTAGGGAGAGAGGAATAAGGAATACTCTTCATCTTTGCCTCCAGTATCTATGCAAGTGGGGATGGGAAGGTAAAAAGATACACAGGACTAGATTCTTGCTCTGTTTTATTCTCAGCCTCTTGTGAACCCGTCCTCCAAATGTTTCCGCAGTGTGGACATGCTTCATTACAGCTGCTTTGTTCCCATCAACTTCACTCCACTATCTCCTAACACCTCCAACATTTGTTCTTTTGTCTTTCAGTAGCTTGCTGGAAATACTTTTGCGTGACATCAATCTATATATATCAGATTTCTGTGAAATTTGACAGATTACTTAATCTTTCTAAAAATATCCAGGCCTTTATTTTTAGCTTTTTTTTTTTAAAAAAAAAGGTTGGATTGAGTCAATTCTGGTATTAATTTTGGCTATGCCATATTTACTTCTGGACGCAGCAGTTATAGAGAAACTGAAATGGGAAGAAAAGACTCCTGTCCCTGCCCTGTTTCCTGGTTAAGAAAGAGCCGACTTTGAAGAAGGGAAGCCAAAGCATGGCTTGTAACAAGCTGAAAATATGCCCTTGAGAGCTGAAGCCTAAACTGTGCCCAAGAAATGGTAAATAAGCTTGACCCTGGCTTTGGCTTATTTACAATAAGAAAAAAATCAATTAAAGAATTTCACATTCCTCTTTATACTTAAACAGAAGTAGACCATAAAGAGCCACTACACTTTCTAAAGAATTAGGACAAATGGAAGAATTTAATAAATAGAAAAGAATTAAACAAACAAAAGCAAAATTTAAAGACTGCAGCAAAACATTAAAAAAATGTTTTTTTTTAAAAAGCTAGAGGACTTCCTTGGCAGTCCCGTGGTAAAGACTCCATGCTTCCATGGCAGGGGGCGGTGGTTCCATCCCCGGTCCAGGAACTAAGATCCCGCATGCGGCTCGGCTCCGCCAAAAAAAAATTGAGAAAGTGTCAAAAGAATAATTACTAAACCCACATGGTTGTGACAGATGTTACAGTCAGAGGCCATAGTACAAAAAATAATTATTCATTAACTTGCACTGTAGCATCTGCTACATGTTATTTCAGCAACTGAATTGTGCAGAAATGACAGTGAATTCTAAAGTTAAATATCTAATAATTTAGCAGAGTCATTCCTGCTTTCAAAAAAAAAAAGAAAAAGAAAAGGAAAGGAAAGAAAAATTAAAGGTTATTGAAAAAGTGGTTATGTGGTGTCAAGACTAGTCATAGAATCTAATATACCATTTGAACTGGGCAACAGGCTGCTCACCGACCTTGCTGCTGAATACTGTGGATTTTATGGTAATAGACATGACGCTCTGAGATGGCCCAATATCTTACACCCCGGCTGTTTTTTTGATAATGGGCTCACACTCTTATTCCTTTTCCATAAGTGAAGCATCACGTTGTTTACTAACTCCATCCCCCAGCCAAGGAATACAAGTCCATGATGAAACCGAGGCAATGGGTTTTGGTTGTTATTTACCAGCATGTCAAATGAGAAAATATGCAACTGATAAAGCTTAGAAGCAAGGTCAGGAATAAAGAAAAGTAAATTTGAAAGCAGGCAGATTGTTTAACAGTTGTTATTGGAAACAAATTCTGGATTAAACAAAGTTTTTTAAACTAAATTTAGGCCTCTTGACCTGGAATTTTTTTCTGAATGATAGAATTCAGTGCCAGTGAAGGACATTTATATTTTGTGGCTGCCCAGCATATTTTGAACACACTTCCAATATCTGGAGAATCTCCCACCTTGTGGGTTTACCTCCCCAAGGTAGAAGGCTGGCACTTGCTTTCCCAGGCTCCTTTCCAACTAGGGCCCACAGATGTGACAGAGGCTCCAACCAACCATCAGAAATCCGTGAGAGGCCTCAATTTGCAAGAAAATAATGGGAAAAGCATGGCATCTCATGGAACACATTTTGACAAGGGAAGAGATGTGAGGCACAAATACACAAATTCAGAGGCAGTAGAGACAGAAGTCCAGGGGCGTGTCCCAGCAATAGTGACGACTGTGTCAATGGAAACTGAAATAGGAAGCTGCGTTGTTCCTGGTTATAGAGCTTCCAAGCCTGAGTCTCTGCTCCTTTAAAAAAATGCTGTTAGCTGCCCAATATCCTTTCAAAAAAATCCTTTTCTGTTTAACTAACTGGGGTGGATTTTGTTCAAATTTTTATGTTAAAGTCCTGCCCCCAATGTGACTGTATTTGGAGATAGGACCTTTAGGAGGGAACTAAGGTTAAATGAGGTCATAAGGGTAGGGCCCTAAGCCAATAGGTGGCTTTATAAGAGGAGGAAGAGAGAAATATCCTTCTCTCTCTCCCTCCAAGTACACACATCAAAGAAAGGCCACCTGACCATACAGTAAGATGGTGGCTACCAAGAGGCCTCAGAATGAAATCTACTTTGCTGGCACCTTGACCTTGGAATTCCCAACCTGCAGAACTGTGAGAAAATTAATTTCTGTTGTTTAAGTCACCTAGTTTGTGATACTTTGTTATGGCATCCTGAGCAGACTAATACACCATATAATGGAAGAGAAAGGTGGTTTACTCTATAATAAAGCAGTCTTAATGTTGGTCAATTCAATATACACACAAAATCCTAAAGGATGTTCAATCGCAGCTTCATTTTCAGGCCATGCAATCCAAACAACACAAAGTCGACAAGTACACAAGCCAGTGGAGTGTTTTAATCTGTTCAACTTGCCCCTAAGCTCCATTCACAGCCATGGAGTCTTAGTCCCAGACTCTGGGGGAACAGCATGTGGTAACACCAAGGTCACCAGAGAATCTTTGACAATCTCCTTCATACCTTCCATATCTGTGTTGTTGAATACACTAACCAGTAGTCGTATGTGGAGAGTGAGTCTTTGATATATGGCTAGTCTGAATTGAGATGTGCTGTAAGAATAAAATATATATTGAAGGCTTAATATGAAAAAAAGAATGTAAAATTATTAATAATTAATAACTGTTCATGTTTTAGATATAGTGAGTTAAATAAAACATATTATAAAAATTAATTTCACCTGTTTCTTTTTACTGTTTTAATATGCTACTAGAACATTTTATTTTTATTATTATTATTATTTTTAAAATATTTATTTATTTAGGCTGTGCCCCGTCTTAGTTGTGGCATGTGGGATCTTCACTGCGGCATGCAGGATCTTTAGTTGTGGCATGCGAACACTTAGTTGTGGCATGTATGTGGGATCTAGTTCCCTGACCAGGGATCGAACCCAGGCCCCCTGCATTGGGAGCAGGAAGTCTCAGTCACTGGACCACCACTGAATTCCCAACTACTAGAACATTTTAAATTATATATGTGGCTTGCATGTGTGCCTTGCATTATATTCCTATTGGACAGTGCCGCTCCATACACACACGCAGTCTCTTGGCTGTGTTGGGTCTTTGTTGCTGCACACAGGCTTTCTCTAGTTGCAGTGAGCGGGGGCTACTCTTCGTTGCGGTGTGCGGGCTTCTCATGGTGGTGTCTTCTCTTGTTGTGGAGCACGGGCTCTAGGCGTGTGGCCTTCAGTAGTTGTGGCACGCGGGCTCAGTAGTTGTGGCTCGTGGGCTCTAGAGCACAGACTCAGTAGTTGTGGTGCATGGGCTCAGTTGCTCCGTGACACGTGGGATCTTCCCAGACCAGGGCTCGAACCCGAGTCCCCTGCATTGGCAGGTGGATTCTTAACCACTGCGCCACCAGGGAAGTCCCTCTTAGTCCTTTTGATACATTTGCTCTTTCCTTAAAGTCTCAGCTCCAGTTTTTCCTGGGTCTTGCCTTCAAAGGACGTTGTCAATCTTTCTCTGCTCCAAGTGGTTCTGCTTTTGATAGTGATCACGTTTCAAAACTTGAGTATGCTTGAGGTGGGGGTGGGTAGTCCTCACGGGGGTCTGATTCCCAGGTAAAATATCTATTGCAATTAGATCTTTCCACATTGCACTGATACTTGTTCTCCTTCACTGCCTTAGGTAACATTTTTAAAACACTCTTCTACAGAAGAAAAAAAAAGGATGAACTTTATTTGGGAAAATAAACTAACAACAAATACACAAAAAACAAAAAACCTTAACCCTTCTATTAATGTAGGCTTTAGAATTCAACATTCTAGAAAAATGGAAGGAAGTGGTAGGGAAGAAAACCCAGTCCTGTCATACATACATTAGTGATCTGGATCCTATATTACCCTCTGTTCTTCAAAAGAGGAACATATGTGGAAAGTAGTTAAATGGATTACCCAAGGTCATAGACCTGTATGAAGTAGTTAGTACTGAAACCTGGGTTCTGAGCTTTATTCTGTTCTCTTACCATTATATCACAGTATCATGTAATCTCCAATATTTAGTGACAATTCAAAATTTTACAGTACCTGGGTAGGGGAGAAAGTGGGAGGTGGTCATTGTTACAAACATCAATTATTACTAAACAGTACCTGGAAAATAATTATAGTTATTTTCTGACTATTTGGGATATAAATAAGTGGGAAGTTATGTTAACAGCTATTCAATTTATTCAATATAGCACTCCACAGAATTGTCCTAAATTATAGATGACAACGATGACAACCAAAATGTTTTGAGCCCTTTATGTGAAGCACTATGCTAAACACTCTATATGCTTGAGCTCATTTTATCATTTCACAATGGATAGGATATTATTATCCCCATTTTACAGGAGAAACAGAAATCACACACCTAAGAAGTGACTGAAACCAGGTCTGTCCAATCTCAGAGCCCTAGATCCTGGCCGTGCTCTACTGCTTTCCAGTGATCTTATCTCTGCTATTTCCTATGTGTCTCAGGTCATACTCATATCTAAAGAAAATAGAATTGTAATTCTGGGCAACATTCTCTGCACATTAACAGATAAATTTAGTTTCGAGCATTTCTTAGACTATTTTTCCATCCTTCTTAAGAATTCATTTGGGATCGTTTAGAAAGAGCATGTTTTGGAGAGGACTTTCAATCATTTACTGATTTTGATGAAGTACTTCTGGAGAGAACTCTTGCAATTACAGAGGCTGATCTGACTTTGCCAAGTAATAGCACTTTTGCTTTCTGTCCCTTGCATAAACTTTTATGTCCCTGGAATTGTGAGAGTTAAAAAAAAAAAATCCACCTGTCAACGTAAGGCTTTGTACTTTAATAAGGGAAAAAAGAACAACATTCTCTTACAGGGTCCAGAGTTTCTTTTTTGCCCTGAAAGGTGCTGACTTAAAACATGGCAACATAAATTTTAATCAACACTGACTCATCAAGTAGGATTTTGAAGGAAGTTCTTTAAATTCCAGGAGTCCCAGAATCTCCTAAGGTAAAATGAGAAGCATAATATAAAATGTAGCTATTTGTACAAAACTTCACAATGTACAAATATGTTCACCTCAGACAATCCTCAAAATAATTCTCTACTGGCCATATTATACAAATGAGGAAATTGAGACCCAAGGAAATTAAAAGAATGTCTGTAAAGATTGGAACCACCGTGTGTGGACTTTTTGACATTACTCCTGATGATGCATGTATTTTAACTCCTTCATTATGTTTTAACATGTGAGTTAGTATGTCACCTGAATCTATCACCAAAAAGAAAACCAGAGACATCCTGAATAAAAAAGAGCCCAGAGGGCTTCTCTGGTGGCGCAGTGGTTGAGAGTCCGCCTGCAGATGTAGGGGACACGGGTTCGTGCCCCGGTCTGGAAAGATCCCACATGCCGCAGCGCGGCTGAGCCCGTGAGCCATGGCCGCTGAGCCTGCGCGTCCGGAGCCTGTGCTCTGCAACGGGAGAGGCCACAACAGTGAGAGGCCCGTGTACCGCAAAAACAACAACAAAAAAGAGCCCAGAGTATGTGGCAAAGCCTTTATTTACTTTTCCCATGGAGTCTTTTATCCTATCATAGCACAGATTCTACCTCTCCACCATCACTTTCCCTCTCTATTCATCCCTTCTCCCAAATCTTTCGCTATCTCCTGCCTCCCATTATCTTGGACTGGCAATAAAGGAGTTTCCATCTATCTGGGAAGGAGGCTTTGGGTCCTTCAGATTTTTCAGAATGAAACACCACCAAAGGAACCTTTTTTTCATTTTTCTCTTGTTAATGCTGACTAGTTCTCAAATCAACCTAAAAAAATCATGTTAAACAGGAAAAAAAAATTCCCCCCCTCACACACACCTTAAAAGCAACCCCAAAATGGCAAAATAGAAAGAATTTTCAGAATGAGTGAATACACACAGGTAATCTATTCCAGCTCCAGGTAAACTTAGGGTAAGGGGTGGGAGCCAGAACAAGACACTGAAGGCACGAGGTAAAGAAGAGGCCCCACCCCAGGAGGGGAATCTAACAGAAGTTTGCATAACAAACAACTGCATTTGAAGTCTAGAGACAGCTAGGAAAGTTGCCTTTTTCTACCTTGGTGTCAGGTGGAGGGAAGAAAAATCTTCCCTAAGAATTCATAACCACAAGCCAGTATTCATAACATTTGTACCCTAAATTTACACTTCCTGTGTGGGGAAAATAAAGAGCTAAGAGCTAAGAATTGAATTTAAGTGGTCCCAGTGTGTAATGCCCCAAGGCACCTGGCAGAAGCAAATTTAAATCCTTTTAACCCAAAGCTCTGTTGCATGCTCGAATTTCTAAAGTTTAATGGGGAAAAAAAAAAAAAAAAGGCAGCAAGTGTGTATAAATTCCAAAATAGTAGAGTGGGAAAAATGGGTTGAAAAAAAAAATCTAAGGGAAAAAACCACACAAACAACAAAAGACACAAGCAAGAAAAGAGGAAAAGGGCTTCCCTGGTGGTGCAGTGGTTGAGAATCTGCCTGCCAATGCAGGGGACACGGGTTCGAGCCCTGGTCTGGGAAGATCCCACATGCCACGGAGCAACTGGGCCCGTGAGCCACAACTACTGAGCCTGCGCATCTGAAGCCTGTGCTCCGCAACAAGAGAGGCTGCGATAGTGAGAGGCCAGCGCACTGCGATGAAGAGTGGCCCCTGCTCACCGCAACTACAGAAAGCCCTCACACAGAAACGAAGACCCAACACAGCAAAGATAAATAAATAAATAAAATTTTTTAAGAAAAGAGGAAAAAAGAAACAGAAAAGGCAGAACAAATAGCACAAAATATAAGACTCTAGAAATAAACTCACATATATCAGTAATAACAGTAATTATAAGTGGACTAAACTATGCAGTTAAAAAACAAAGTTATCAAACCATTTTTAAAAGTTTAGCTATATATTATTGCTAGTCACGTTTCAGTCAGGGAAGCAGAACTTTGTGTTATGAGACAAGGAATTTATATTGAAAGTAGATTTTATACAATTGTGGGAGGAGGTGGAGACCTCAATATCCAGAAAGGGGAGATAGATAATCAAAGATACTGACTAGTCTCCTAAGCACTGCCATGAGTGTTGAAGACTATAAGGAAAAAATGAGAAACAAAGCATATCCCATCTATCGCGAAGTGGATATGGAATAGGAATTTGTGGAGAGTACTATGGGAAGTTATTGCCCCTGTGAGTCTACCATCTCTGGGTCCGCAGCCAAGCAGTGGAGGCCGACGTGGAGCAGTCTTCAGGAGGAAGAGCTGTAAGAAGCACAAAGAGAAAAACACGCTGGACCCTGCTGGGCATCTGTTGCAGTTACTCATCACCCTGTCTACAAACCTTCAAAGTAAAGGCCACTCCTTCACATCTACCTGTCAATTCTCACACAAATTCCTTTTGGGAGCCAAGTCTAACCCAGAAAAGGAAATTCTGGGAAAATGTAGTTCCCAGCTTGATTGAGCTGACAATAGAACAATCCAGAATAACTGTTTATAAGAGACACATCTAAAGCATAAAGAACAGGAGTGGGAACAGACACATCAGGCAAAAACTAAGCAAAAGAAACCTGGTGTACTTGATTAAAATCAAACAAAACAGATTTTAAAGCAAAAGTTGTTTTCTAGAGTTAGGGGGCCATGATATAAAATGTTCAACTGGAAGATAAAATTCTAAAGTAGCCTACACCTAATAATATAGCCTTAAAATACATAAGGCAAAAATTGAGAGGATTACCAGGAGAACTTGACAAATCTGTTATCATAGTGAGAGACTCTGACATACCTTTCCGAATAATAGTAAAAGCAGATGAGAAATAAGAAAGAATATACGAGATTGAACAACACTAATAAAAAGTGTAAAGGAAAAATAGTGTGTTGTGAAAGAGAAGCTGGGGAGATATTAGGTATCTTAGATTAGAGGTTGAGGTTTTGCCAGGTGGATACAGCAGGACCATGGGGCAAGTGTTGAGGACACTGCCAAAAGAAAGTTTCAAATGATGTCAAGGTGCTTGGAGAAAAAGGAAATAAAGACAAAGATAAGGTGAGGAAGAGGGAAAAAGTAGGACTGCCTGTGGAATGATGTTTCGCCCATTGGCCTTCCAAGTGTGCTGGTGGGCTTTTCACCTAAGCTGAGCTCTAGGCTTAGAGAGAAGTCCTTTCTTCTGGATTTGTCTTTCTGTACCTCAGAGTATAAAGGGGAAAGGTGTCATGGAGTCACTCAACTAAGCCTTAGGCCACAGGGGCCTGAGGATCTCTTCTTACTTAAGAGGTGCCTACTCTGCTTTCCCTTCCCCTCCTCTCTCTGGTCAAAATTGAGAATTATTGGCAAGAGAGTATGAAGAAGATTGAAGCATTATAGGGTTCAAACCTAGGTATTTTCTCTCACAAACGGCATCTGAGTCGGGACAAGGCCTGTGACAAGGATGGAGCACAAAGGAAAGAGATAGAGAAGATCTTTAAGCCTGTTTTAGTCAGCGAAAGATATGAGTTCTTGGGGTTAACGTAATCCAGCCCAACTCACCAGGACCGGAAGTCAAAAGGGTCTAGTACAGAACCCATTACTATTAACAGTGTGAACTGGCCCAGGAAGAGACCACAAGCTGGTGGCCCATAGCTAAATTGGGTCCACAGTGTGAGACTGGCAGTGTTTAGAACGTTTTCTTAACTTGAATTTGAATGTCATTAGGGGTACTTTCTGTCTCAGTTCAGTCTTCCCACTCTCCTGACATTCCTGTCACTGGCCAATTCACCTATTCTTGTTAGGAAACCTAAATACATTGGTGTTTGTGGCATTATCCCTTCAGTTTATTTTCCTTGGGTAACAGTAAATACTGAGTTGAAAACCTGGGATCCTGGCCATCTGTTTCTTTTTAAGAGCCTTGATCAACATAAATAGCAACAATAAAAACCAAAACCAAACAAAAAATCCTCAAAAGATTCTATGTGACTTTGCACTGTGATTTACAACCAGATTTACTAAGTGGTTAATTACAACCCAAATTAATTTTGCATTTTTCAAAGGCTTTTTTATATTCCATTTAATGGTAAGAATAAACAGTGAAAATATAGGAGATGGGCTACACAGTCTTAACTAAAAGATTATATGGAAATGACACTAAAATAATTAACCAGTGTTAAGTTCTACTGATGTCTGTGAGTGATAATGTATTATTTCAAGGTTAAAAAAAATGGGTATTTGGTGTAATTAATATGCAATACTTTTTTCTTGGCATGGTAGTTAGGAGATTCATTTATAAGAGAATCCTATGACAACCAAAAACAGTTCACTTATAGAAGAAGAGCATCTACCTCCTCTTATCCTTGCTCAAAACTTTGAAGACACGTAAGAGTGTCCAAGATGACCTCCTTAAGGTTGGACAAACAGCCCATGTATGGAGGCATCTCCTAAGTATCGAATCATTTATTCTATAATTTTTTGTTTTATTTAAAAATATATATTTATTTACTTTGGCTGCGCTGGGTTTAGTTGCGGCATGCAGGATCTTTAGTTGCAGCATGCTGACTTCTTAATTGTGGCACGTGGACTCTTTTTAGTTGTGGCATGCGTGCGGGATCTAGTTCCCTGACCAGGGATCGAACCTGGGCCCCCTGCATTGGGAGCGCAGAATCTTACCCATTGGACCACCAGGGAAGTCCCTATTCTGCAAAATTTTAAAAAAGAAAGAACTAATCTTATGATACCCAAATTATGATGGTATCCCAAAGAACATCCATAAGCTGTCATAAGACTGTTACTTAGACTATAAAAATGCGCACTCACTCAGTGAACGTGGGCTGAATGAGGGCTCTAATGATTTCCTTCACAAATTATCAGCCAGGAATTCCCGCTGACCTGTCTGTGGAAATTCGGTTTCTCAGCCATAAAACAGAGATAAAAAGTCTACTTGCTTCATAAATATAATGGAAAAATTCATTAGCTCACTTAGGCACCTTGGAAACTAATAGTGATTATTAACCAATGAAAATGGTCTAAAAACATTTTTTAACATTAAAAGGTAGAAATCGTTAGTAAGAAGGCCTTTATATCCTTGATTGGGTGTTTAATGTAAAAACCACTGGAAATAAAATCAAGAGTCAAGCAATGTTTCTCTCCCTCCACCCCTTGCCCATGGCTTTTTATTACAGGCAAAATGAGAGCCAATAGAATTATTTTTCCAAAAACTTGCCACCAAGGGGCACTTTGCTTGTACTGTAATTAAAATAAGATTCTAACGTTTTAAAATTTGAGAATCTGATAACTACCAGTATATAGAAAATGGAGTAGGAATGATTTTATTAACTAACTTCAAAGTTTCTTCTGCATTTTATTATAGAAAGGTTAAAAGATATGGATGTTATCAAAAGCATTTCAGGGACTTCCCTGGTGGTCCAGTGGTTAAGCTTCTGTGCTCCCAATGCAGAGGGCCAAGGTTCGATCCCTGGTCAGGGAACTAGATCCCGCATACTGCAGCTAACAGCCTGTATGCGGCAGCGAAGATCTTGCATGCTGCAACAAAGATCTCGCATGCAGCAACTAAGACCCAGCGCAGACAAATAAATAAATAAACAAATAAATAAATATTTTAAAAAGCATATCAGTACTATATAAGTATGTATAGTTAATTATAGCTGCACAAAACCACTTTAGAGCAAGTATAATGAACATAAAAGCTCAAGTGGAGTTGTAATAAACCTTACAGATTCTTTGATTTTTACCACAGTAAGTTAATATTCTTTCTGTTAAGGAAAAAAAGTCCTCTGGTAGGTTCTAATTATAAGGGTAAATGTTTAATTACTCACTTTGAAAGAATATTTTATTCCCAGCAATATATCCATATAACTAAAAATATCAGAGCCCAAATTAAAATATTTTTCTAAAAACTGTTCCAATATTTTTGTAAGAAATGTTCTGCTTTTATTTTGAAATTGAGGATCATCCTCATGAAAGGAAAATATAACGTTCATATTAAAAACTTCAGTTCAAAATAAGTCTAACAATACAGTAAGCTCTAAAGGGAAGTTTAGCCTTTCAGACAAAGGGGTAAAGGGTAATTTGTAAATACCTCAAAAGATTAACTATATACTTTGTATATTACTAAATGGAACTGTAAAACATGAACCTGATAATTCACAGTATCAAGGACCATTATTTCAGATCAGAGAAACCTGCATATACAACTGTATTTTTTATGAGTTAATGACAAAAATGATACCCATTTTATTCTGGATCATTGCAAGTTTCATTTCTTTGTCTTGAGGGTTTGTAGTTTGTTACTTAAATGAAATGGCCTATTACTCTTGGAAGTCTAGGCATAAATAATTGTAGAGCTCCAGATTTAAATAATTTAAATGAAAAAACTACTATAAACTACTGTTTTCTTTTTAAAGGCTATCATTTTTTTAAAAATTGGGAATAAATTGACCTGAATTCCACTATTTAATTATTTGGAAATATCTACAGTTTTAAAGGCAATTTAATAAGAACAATGGTTCTAATGTTATTTATCTCCATCTTTGGTTAACAGCACTCCCTTCCTTTGAAGCAATGCCCTAACCCCTGTTTCAGGTAAGACTGCCAAACTCCCACACTCTCCATGTTTTCAAGGAAAAAATCCTTGGATACACTACCTCCTTTTGGAGGGAGAAAGTGAAATGGGAAGGCAAAATCTTCCCTACCTCTTTCCCTAAAGGCTGGTGGTTTCTGTGTCTTTCTCTGAGGGCAGCAACACAGGGGAAAAAGTCTTCCTTTTACTGAAAAACACTAGAATTTTCCCTTTCCCTAATGTTATGCTTATTGTTATAAAATTGTGTTAAGTCTTTTTCATGTCAGAGCGTTACTGTTAATCAATCACTTCTAGACACCCAATCTAAAAGACCTATACTGTTAATTTTTTAATACTGATCTTAAAAAGGATCCTTATCTTTTATTTCTTTTTAATAAATTTATTTATTTTGGGCTGTGTTGGGTCTTCGTTGCTGCGCACAGGCTTTCTCTAGTTGCAGCGAGCGGGGGCTACTCTTAGTTGCAGTGCGTGGGCTTCTCATTGCGGTGGCTTCTCTTGTTGTGGAGCACAGGCTCTAGGCTTGTGGGCTTCAGTAGTTGTGGCACATGGGCTCAGGAGTTGTGGCTCACGGGCTCCAGAGCACAGGCTCAGTAGTTGTGGCACACGGGCTCAGTTGCTCCGTGGCATGTGGGATCTTTCCCAGACCAGGGCTCGAATCCGTGTCCCCTGCATTGGCAGGCGGATTCCCAACCACTGTGCCACCAGGGAAGTCTCAGGATCCGTATCTTTTAGAAACACAATGTAATTTTTACTTAGTGGTATAGAATAATGTGAATTATTTAAACTAGAAGAAAAAGTAAATAGAGGTGAAAGTAGACTGGGGTAGCCATGGTGGAGGATTTAATGAGGGCTGGGTGATAATAATATGGAGGTTCATCATACTATTCTACTTTTATGTATGTTCAAAACTCACCATAAGAAGTTTAAAAAAAACCAAACCTGGGCTTCCCTGGTGGCACAGTGGTTGAGAATCCGCCTGCCGATGCAGGGGACGCGGGTTCGTGCCCTGGTCCGGGAGGATCCCACATGCCGCGGAGCGGCTGGGCCTGTGAGCCATGGCCGCTGAGCCTGTGCGTCCGGAGCCTGTGCTCCACAACGGGAGAGGCCACAACAGTGAGAGGCCCGCGTACCGCAAAAAACAAAAAACAAAAAACAAAAACAAAACCTTTGTTGACAAATCGCCTGTTTGGACTGATAACTCTCGGAGATCTTGGCTGACAACTTTTTTTTTTAATGTTTATATTATTTTTATTAAATTTTATTTGTCTATAATGTATACATCAGTAGTATAATGCATGATGGAAAATTCATGGTTTATAAAATGGTAATGAAATTACCCTCACCTTAGTCCCCAGGGTAGGCAACAAATCTATACACAGGCATGCAACTATACATCTGCTTCTCTCTTAATCTTATATCTTAAAGATTTTTCCACATCAGTACATCACAGAGCCTCCTCATTCTTTCGCATTGTACTCTGGATATGTTATTTACCTATGCCATTACTTAACCGTGTCCACTGAAAGGAAAACAAACACTATTTCTTCCATTACTCACACTCATAATACTTAAGATGCCAGATGTGTGGGTTTTCCTACACCAAGCAATGCTGTGATATTCTGCAGACACCAACTGGGTGTCCTACAGTTCAGTTCAGTCTGACACTATCCATCTGATCCCACAAGTTACGGGCTCAGGCTCATGGTGCTGCCCCCACTTCAGACACCAATTGCAAGTCCCAGGTTGTCACCTACCTACTCTTCTGACTGGCTGGCTATAAATCAGCATTCCTATAATCACCACCTCAGGTTTGATACTTTGCTAGAACAGCTCACAGAACTCAGGGAAATGTGTTTACTGCTTTATCATATAATAAAGGATATGGATGAACAGCTAGATGAAGAGACATCATGAAAGTCCAGAAGGGTTCCAAGTGTAGGAGGTTCTGTCCCCATGGATTTGGGTTGCACCACCCTCCCAGCACATGAGTTTGTTCACCAATCTGGCAGCTTTCCAAAGCCCACAGTTCAGGGATATTTATGGAGGCTTCATTATATAGGCATGATCAATTATTAACTCAATCTCCAGCTTCTTCTCCCAGGAGGAAGGTGGTGTTGTTACCGAACTCAGGTTCTGCTGCTTGCCGCTGGAATGCCAATACTCAAGAGATGAGAGTGTTGGTTGGAAAGGAAAAGTTGCTTTATTCAGGAAGCAATCTGGGGAGAAGATGGACTGGTATCCAAAAATCAACTTTGAAGATTCTGCTTGACTATGAAAGTTTTAAAAGGGAGAATCATTTGGGGAAGAGGGATCTGACTTCCGGTGTGCACTTTCTTCTGATTGGTCTATGGTGAGGTAAGAGAGCCGTGTTCAAGGAATCTTGTGCTCAGCCTTAAGTGACCATTCTCCACCCAAGTGGGGGCCATAGTTCCTACAGCACCCAAAGATATTGTTATATTCCTTAAGGAGGAACCAGGACCCTGCCCCACAGCTGCACTATTGTTTCTTGACTGCTCCTCCTTTGTTTCTGCTTTCCCTCTCCTTCCCTGATAAGCAATGGCTGACCACTTCCTTGAGGAGTCACTCCATTCAACCAGGCTTGGGGAATGAGATGACCTTTCCCTCCCCAAAGCTCAGAATTATTTCCTAAACAGGTTCAAATATTCCCATATGCTCAGGGAAAGAGCATTATGAATTAACAATGTATATGTTCCTAAGAGCCGATACCACTGAATCTTTAGGAAATCAATTCTCCTAACACTCAATTTATTGAGCTATCAAACACTTTTCCCCTTACACGGACAACTCATTTACGAATTCAATATTTATTCACCTCTCAAAATTGCCTTTATACAACTGATTTCCATAATGCCTCTTAGACTACAATCTCTAAGTGGACAAGGATTTAACTCGCTTGTTCAGTGTTTTGCTTAGTACCAGTTATTAAAATTGCCACACAAAATATCTGCCAACTCTAAACATCTGGAAGGGAAATATATTCCTCTATGTTATCCTGTGTTGATTTTTGACTCTGAATATACTGTATACTGTGAATCATTTTAGGGTTACAAATAACTCATCCACTAGGCTGTAAATTTCACTAGACAAAGAAGTACAGGAGAGCAAGCAAGAGAACAGCTGAGAGATGCACTATAATTTTTTTCTTTCCAGTTTCACCTTAGACCACATTTTTTCCAGTTTCATACTAGATCACAAAATTACACCAGTTCTATTGTTTGTGATGAGCTGAAGACAAAAAAAGAAGTTCAAATTCACCTTATTCTAACAATAAGGCAAGGAAGAGCAATGGAAAGCTAAATTCTAATTGTAAATGTTTTTTTGCAACATAACATTTTCAAATCAGCTTAAATCCAGAGAAAATTTTATTATTATGCAATTTGATTTTTACATCAATAAAATCTTAGATATAACAATACAGATGAGGGAACAACAATTTAATTTGTATTGAAATAAATATATTAGATATACAAAGCACATATAGTGAAAAAGGGTCACAATAAATTACAAGTGGAGACATCATTTTGCTCAATCACCAAAGAAAGCCCTTGACACTTCCAATTTCACACCATCAAATTTATCATTCTTGCTGATTTAAGCAGAACACAAAACAAATATGGATCCCAGGGCTTACTTTCACAGGTACCAGCACAGATAATTTAGTACGGTGATTCAATTTGAGAATCAGTAGGGACCAGTAAATCACTGCATAAAAGAAAGAGTGAATGAGGTCCTTTTTCCTTAGTGTCAGCAGGCTAGGATTATTATGTTTATTAGATTTTCTTGAAAGGAGTTCACATTTTCTCAAATATTCAGGAGCAATATTATGTCCCCTCTGAGCCCTACATTAGCATCTATGTGCTTTGATCTTGAATGCAGGGGAATGATGAATTTTTCAATTTATTTTATAAATTTATACAGTCTGGGTAGTATTGGCCTGAAGAGTATGTAACTCCCCAACCTGTATAATATTAGATATTAAAAATGGATTCAAAAGAAGTTACTAAGAAATGCTGACATACTGTGTATACAAATTTTTTAGTTCAATATATCCCATTATATAGAGCACCAGAAGTAATGCATTTATATATCAAGCAGTTTTTTATGACTCTCTTTCTAATCCTTGTGACCCTTTTACATTTGTTCCAATATATACACATCACAAATGTTACCTGCCCAAGACTTTGCCCATTTGGTCTCAACTTACAGATACATACGCAAACAAAAATTCATATCAAAAGCATTTGTCTTATTTTAAAGTTACAAAAGAAAATAGTCTAGGTTGGAACTAAACTGTCATGAACCAAGAACAAAAAAAGGTTAGTTTAAAAGTACTGAGCAAATCAAAAAAGTAGCTCTGGAAAACTATGATGGAAAAAGTGAAATGATTCTTGGGCCTTTCCTTCTTCTGGAATGTGAGCTAATTTTTAGATTCCAGCAAAGATACCCAATAATAATTTTTCTCTACAATTTTCTAAGAAAAAGAATCTGTTTTAGACTAAAAAAATACTGTACTTTATCTCTTGTCACATAACTCAAATTCAGTGCAAGTCAGTTTTCCTATTTGCACTGCACAACAGGAGAGAGACTACTCTACAGTTAATCCCTCACACAGGGATGTGTTCCTTTCTAAGAACCCTCCCAAATACCACCTCTGAAGATAAACATGTCATAGAGTAATTACTACCAGGAAACCTCCCAAACTTTTAGCAGCTCCTTTCTTATCCTTAATATCAGATCCAGTCACAACTTTCCACCCAGAATATTATAACAGGCCTGCTCATTACAACAATCTCTGGAAATAACTCCTGGATTTATAAAACATATATGCCTTTGGTATATTATCTGTTGAGCTACACTATCATATATCCTATGTTCAATTCTCTTAACTCTAGAGAAATTCCAACGAGATGATAAGTGAAACTATCAATAGTTGTCTCTGCAACTCAAACTGAATTTACAAATCTAGGTACCATTCCTAATATCCAATAATTTCAATATGCTTTTGTATTATTGTGAAAAGTCTAAATTTTAAGAGATGGAACTAGTTACACCTTGTACACCTACAAAATGACCATGAACAAGTTTTAAGTACCATTTTTCTACATACCTGAAATGAAGGAGAAAGAGCAATTTTATAATTGATGTGTTTAGGTAATTTAGGCACTTATGAAAACAAAAACAAAAACGCAGAGAGACCATGATCTGAATAACACCAATAATTGTGGCCTATTCTACTGTTTACCTAGAAAGCAGATATTAACAGGGTACTTCTTCCAGCTTTTGAACATTTCAATATTTTAAAAATGTACTCATAGTAAATGCTTACTAAATATTTACTGAATATTGAATAATTACATATTAAAGAGTCATGGAATTCAGGTCCTTAGTTTTATGCTGACTTAGGATTTAGTGGCATTTAACCTTCCAACATAGCCCGTAAAACAGCTGAGGACTACTTGAGGAAAGAGTGCCACCTACTGCTCATAAACATAACTGTGGTTACTTTCTCCCTTGAGGTTTTCATTACAGAATAAAAATCAGTCTCAATTTGGGTGACAGCATTGAGGGTAGCAGATCAAAAGGGGATTTGGGTAGATGGGTGGATGGGAGCTTCAGAACTATATTTGTTTTGTTTTTTTTGCGGTACGCGGGCCTCTCACTGTTGTGGCCTCTCCCGTTGTGGAGCACAGGCTCCGGACGTGCAGGCTCAGCGGCCATGGCTCACGGGCCCCCTGCATCGGCAGGCGGACTCTCAACCACTGCACCACCAGGGAAGCCCCAGAACTATATTAATTAAAACAGATTCCTTAGCATTAGATAAGGATCTTTACCACAATCCCTCAAAATTAATTTCATTCTTATCTCAAACTTAAAAAAAACAAAAACTCTCAGTTCTGCTCGTAGCATTATATACACACTTATTTTCCTTTTTCAGATGAATAATATTCATGTCCTAAACTCACAAACCTAAACTGATTTTTGATCCTGATTTTTAGGAGGAAAAGAAGTATTCTGATAGCTTTACAATTCTTAGTTTTGCAACAGACCATAAATCCTTCACAACTTCTGGTTTAATGTTAAGGATGCCTTGATTTTCCCCGTAAGGGAGGTTCCTAAATAACTAAATTCAATTTTTTTTTTAAAAAAAGGTTAGCTTTCTTTCTTGCTTACTTCTTCTAGGAGCATCTACCTTCGTGAATTTTATGCCAAGAAAATTTAAATACAAATTGTTATTTATGAAATTTCTCTTTAGACTGATGTTAAATAGTTAAAATTCATGAGGAATCAAGTATACAAATGGAATACAGAATCTTTGTTAGAAATAAAGTAGATTTTGTTCCACCTGTCCAAGAAGGTTTAATATCTAAAAGTACTAGAAGAACAGCAGCACTATACCACTTCCTAAAGAATTAGATATTCTGGATGTTAAATCAACTTTTTTTTAAACCTGTAAGTAAAAATAAATTCAGCTATGCAGCTATAATTTCTCCTAGTACATTCATTCTAAACACTCTATTTCCTTAATTTTAATTTGATAGATATGCAAGTTACCCTATAATTTCAGATGTCAAATTAGCTAGTTGTATGTATTCATACTGCAAAATTCCTAACTACATGTTCATGCTAACTAAACATCTAGTAATGCTCAAACTGTAAGATTTATTTTTTCATGAGTTTCGGAGTGTTTTGTTTATAAATCAAACCTTCCTTTAAAGAACATGAGCATATCAGAAATATAACTCCTTTGTGTGATAAAAGCATTGACTTTTGAAGCACAGAGGGTTTTAAATTGTAATACTATTAATGTTAAATTATTTTTGTTAAACATGAATTATTTCCTTTAGGAAAATCCTTTTGACCAATAGTAATTTCAACATAAAGAGGAAAAACTAAAAACAGAGGCATACTTACAGATCATTCAAAGAAACATCATGGTAGAAACAGAGCACACAAAAAGAAAATTAATAAATGGAAAAACTGGTGAAATGTGAATAAGTTCTGTACCTTAATAGTTAATAGCATTGCTCCAGGGTTAATTTCTTAAGTTTTGATAAATGTTGTATAGTTATGGAAGCTGTTAACACAAGGAGAAGCTGAGTAAAGGGTATATAGGAACTCTCTTTACTATTTTTTACAACTCTTCTACAAATCTAAAATTATCTCAAGATTAAAAAAAATTGTAAAAGCAAACAAAAACACCTAGTAACTTAAAATTATGCCTTCAGCTGCCAAAATTTCTTGATACAATTCAAATTTTTAAAAACGTCATTAGAAATCAATAATATATTGTTTACTTAACCTTATAATTACTTTATTGCTCTAGAAAATTTAGTTTTTAAAACCATCAGATAGTGATACATAGTGATAGTGAGACTGCCCCACCCCTACAATCAACTGTATATTACCAGGCTTCTCTAACTTAGTAGATAAATATTACAAAATTACAAAAATAGCTGGTGACAGTTGAGCTATCAAGTAGGTATCACATTTCTATAGGTCAAAAAGTTGAAAAAGAAAACTGATGTTACTGATAAGTCACTGAGTATACTGGAGAAATCCAAGTTACATGCACATAGAAGAAAACTGGTCACAAAAAACCGTTACATTACTCTGTATTTACATTTTGCAAGGTTTTTAACATTTCCAATCAT
Organism: Mesoplodon bidens; assembly: GCF_964165515.1. Classification (NCBI taxonomy): domain Eukaryota; kingdom Metazoa; phylum Chordata; class Mammalia; order Artiodactyla; family Ziphiidae; genus Mesoplodon; species Mesoplodon bidens. The sequence continues at coordinate 146,088,850 of NC_138176.1, forward strand.
GCAAAAAAGATCAGAATGAATTTTTAAAAGGAGTTAATGGAAGCTCAATGAACACATTTAACATATTATACAACTCAAATCACAGTTGCATAATACATCCAATCCCCCCAAATGCAGCTGTGCGTTACACCACCGAAACGTGCACTATTTCCCCCACAACTCCTCCCCTGGCTCCATTCCCAGGCAATAACCTTTCCTATAAACCTTTCTATTTAACCTTTTAAGTCAGATTTGATGGATAAGTATGTATAATCTTCGTTATTATTTCAGAACAGATACAAAGTTTAGTCATGTGCTCAACCTTCAGTTACATTCCTTTCAAAAGGCATCTGAATTGCTGCAACTGTCTATGAAAATCAAGCCTAAGAAACCGAGAAAACTCGCAGTCAAGAATCTGATCTAAGTAATTGTATAGACTACAGTAATACTAAAACCTATGTGTCCACATTTCTAAAAGAAGGATTTCCTATTTGAGAAATGTTACTCAATGGGTCTGTGAAAGGAAAACTGTCCGACTACTGTATTGCTCTCTGATGTAAAACGCCTAGGTGACCACAAATATTTACCCAATTGGTCAACAAGCTTTCAGTTCGGCCTTTTTTAAAAAAAATATTCAAAGCCACAGAAGTAATTACGAAAATAAAATTTTGGAAGGTCATAGTATAAGATACATATAGAATTCCTATTATAATGGAACATCCAAAATAAATCTGTCCTAACAAAGCAGCACAAAATCAATTTAAAAGCAATTTGAAATTAAATACAGTGGGAAGTGTTTTTGTTAAAATCATCAACCAAAATTACTGAATGGCAAAAGAATACTGTCTCAAAATATATTGAATTTACATGTTAATGTTACTATAATGAACTCATGCCAGATATAAATTCAGGTTACCAATTAGATGAAAAGAAATTTTAGAGCTATTTTTTACCAGAGAAATAAATGTACTTCATGATAAAGGCACAGCAGCATCTAAAGAATTTTTGATACATTTATCACAAGATTCAAACTTCCCTAACTATTAACAATACATTACAATAAAGTTTCTCAGAAAGTGTTTAAAAGGCTTGATTTAACATGCCAGGAAAATGATCATTTTTCTTTCGAGATGCATTTATGTAAATTGCATTGAGGTCAGTTTTACACCTGGAATTAACCATCCATAGCAGAAGTACGAGCAGCTAACAATGCTTATTTATATTATATATAACTTAGCTGGATGTTAAACTATGCAACTGTTGGTGCCAGTCTGCTTATAAAGGCAATGCTCTGGAGACAAAGTCTTCTCACAAACAGTGGGCAAGCAGGTTTCATTATTAGATGTTCAACAACAATCCTCAGTTCATTAAACAAGGTCCTGCAACATAAAATAGTTTTCTTTCAGGAACCCAATGAAAAAGCAACGTAATGCAAGAGCAAATGCTAATGAAGGACTTTCCCACAGCCATTAAAGAATTTGAAGAAGTAAAAGAAGTAACCAGGATGCACTGTAGGGAACATACAAAATAAAATTCCCCAAATCAACACCTGTTTCCTTTTTTGGGGAAAAAAATCATTTAACAAAAGCATTTAATAAATGGCTCTCTCTGAGGGCTGAGATTAGGGATGATCTGTATCTTCTTTACAGTTGAGTCACATAATTTTCATATTTGACTTGGGCAAATTCAACTAGTTCTAAAAAAGAGACCAAGAAAGTGAAAATTATATAATATGAGCAATCCCACCTACTATTTCCTTAAAATAACATACTGCCTCTTAGAGCTTTCCTCATCTGAACAATGGGGTTATGTACTTATTGGAGTCATAGAGAAGTTTAAATGAGAAAACACAGAAGATGCTCAATAAATGTTACCTCCCAACTGGATCATTCCATTGATCAAATAAGCTCTTGTTTGCCTTCAGACTAAATCCCACCTCCTCAACATCCCATGCCTTGTGCAATCTTGTCTCAGTTGAATTTCCTGCTTCATTTCCTATCACTCTCTGACATGATGCCCATGTTACGCTGCCTGTTTTAAGCCCAGGCTGGTTGTGGATCACGACTTTGCCTTAACTGTGCCACTTGCCTACGAAGTACTCTTTATTACATACTGTAATCACACACACATCATACATATTGTACAGGTTAGTAGAAACAAAATCATGTATACTGTACTGTAATTTATAAGTGCTTTAAAGAATCATCTAGGATAATTTTGGCTGTTCATAATTTTTATGTGCTGACTCATCCTACATAAAGACACAACTTCTACCTTTTTGTATGCTCTGTGTTATTTTTATGGTTAGGAGAAGGCAATAATCTGTTTTTAAAAAGGATGTAATACACTCTCACACAAAAACAGGAAGGAAATTTGGAAAGATGCACATTTATCTAAAAACCTGACCTTCCTCTTGTATCTCCTATCTTTGTGACAGCCACATTACTCATGACTCTCCAAGGTTCCCAGGCCAGAAACCTGGAGGTCTTCTTTATCTTATACTTCTTCCCTAAGCTCCAAGTTCCAACCCTCCTAAATAGCTTTCAAATTTATCCCTTTTTAACCACTGAATTAGTTCAGGCTCTGGACTTCTCTAACAGTTTCCAAATTGGTCTTTCTGTCCTTTTGGTGAGCCTGAAATCCATCTTCTGGAATAGTATTTCTAAATCAGACCATATCGTGTTCTCAACCCCTTCACATTACAAACTTCAAATGCTCTTCCTACCTTAGAATAAAGTCCAAACCCTTCCACATGATCTAGTTCCTGTCTCCCTTTCTGTGCACAGATCTTCACTACTTCCCTATATACTTCCTCAACTCAAGTGACAACTACTGGCTTGCCAAGCGCACTCAGGCACCCACATGCCAGAACTCAGACTTCAAAAAGCTTGGCCTTCTATTACCACCTCCTCCGTGAATTCTCATCTGTCTCCCTCTGCACTGTGTGCCTTCACAGCACCTTCATCATCATACTGACTTATGTAGCTATCTAATTCACTCAGCTCTAAGTCCCTAGAAAGCAGGTATTTCAATCCCACATTAAACTTGTTATCATCAACACACAATCACTGTCTTCAGAATAAATGAGGCTAATGAATCAAGTTAGAGGGCATCCTGAAAACACTCTAGTTAAACCCCTTCAGGTTACCGATGAGGCACACCTCATTCTCGTATTCATGGTTCTATCCCTGGCATAAACAACAGCACTTTCAGTGGTGATGAAAATGTCTATCTGTTTGTCCAGTGCAGCGGCCATCAGCCACGCATGGCTTCTGAGCACTTAACAATATGGTTAGTGTTGACTCAGGAACTGAGTTTTAAATTTTATGAATTTTAATTAATTTAAGTTTAAATGGTCAAATGTGGCTAGTGGCTGTCCTATTAGCACAGCTCTGCACAATCTACACTAGACATGAACAAAGGACTCATACCACTAACTTGAGAATAAATATCATGGTAAGTGAACATGGTACAAACTGGCTATATAGACTGTCTCATAACCCTTAATAAAAAAAAAAAGTATAGTGTAGAAAATGTAGTTTTATAGCCTGCTTATCAATATTTATAAGACCAAATATTTTCCATTACCTTTCCACTGTTTTGATTAAAACGTGTACTAATGTGAGATGTTTAATAGCACTTATTTGTGTTACCTTACAGCACTTCTATCCTTTCTTTTCTATTCCACTGAACACTTCTACATTTTTATGGGTGATGATATGATTTAAGGATATGTGGAGAAAACAGGAGTAGAGAAGAAGAGGATATAAAGAAGCAGAGAAAAACAAATCTACTGATGAAAACTGGATGCCAGGGTAGGGAACCAGGATATAATGTCTAAAATGAATACAAGAACCAGAAAGAAAAAGGGAAAAACTCATGGAATCAAGTAAAATTAAAGGTTTATTTTTGACTAGGAACTCATTAAGAACATATGTCTAAAGAAAATAAGCTCTATTTTAGGAAGTACTGTGAAAAAGACATTGTCTGTGAGAGCATAAAAACCCCTTCAAAGGAGAATCAGAAGCATTAAAAAAAGGAAAATAAACGATTTATTAAGAACCTAATAGAATCTAAGCACTTTTAAAAACACTACTTCATTTCACCTCCAGGAGGTTTTTCTCTCTGTCAGTGAAGAAATGAAAATTTAAGTAACTCGCCTGAAGTCATAAACCTGTCAAATGATGGACCAGCATTCAAATTCAGTTTTTACTTTGCTTGAGAAAATATAATAGAGATCATGCTAACACACTCACTGGATTTCTGGCTGAATTCTACTACATGATGAATTTATTTTAAACGTGAAAACAAAAACTACGTTAACTTTAGTATCTGAGTAACATATTTAAGAAGCTATTAAAAACAGCTATTCAGGGACTTCCCTGGTGGCACAGTGGTTAAAGAATCCACCTGCCAATGCAGGGGACATGGATTTGAGCCCTGGTCCGGGAAGGTCCCACATGCTGCAGAGCAACTAAGCCCGTGTGCCACAACTACTGAGCATGCGCTCTAGAGCCTGTGAGCCACAACTATTGAGCCTGCACGCCTAGAGCCCGTGCTCCGCAAGAGAAGCCACCACAATGAAAAGCCCGCCAAAATAAATAAATAAATATATTTTTAAAAAAAGAAAAAAGAACAGCTATTCATTTTTGTTTGCTTCTAATTTTTGAGATCAGAAGGCATACTTTATTGTACATTAATTTAAGCCTCTGTTCCTCAATATTATGATAATTTACTAAAATATTTCTCTGCTTCTTCATTTTTCCACTCCAAACAATTCTGCACAGGCTATCAGAAAACTATTATGATCTTGTCAAAACCATCATTCCTATACATCCAAAAAGTAAGTTCTAAACTTCTTACCCTGAAACTCAAGAAGTTTTATGATATGGCTCCAATATACCTTTTAAATCTTTGCTCCAACCACTCACCATACAGAATTTCCCTTATAGTCAAATAGGTCTACTCAATGCCCCTTAAACTCTGCTTTTATCTTCTTGCCTCTGAACTTGTTCTGTTTTCCTACCTAAAATGCCTTTCCTTATTCTGTCTATTCAAAGGCTTTAATCCTTCTAGAACAAATTAAAATCTCTATTTTGTGAAACTTTCCTGGGCTCTTCTCTCTTCTGGCTCAATGATCTCTCCCCTGTTGTGGACTATAGTACTTATATAGTAGAATAAACATGACAATTCATCATAGATTGACATATGAATATCATATCCTAAACTACTGCTTCCTTTCTTATTATTTGACATGTGTTTTTTGTTTCTTCAACTAGGAAAGTGCCTTGAGAGTGGGACTTATGTCCTACACATTTTAAAACTCCTTAAACTTTGGCACTGTTTTAGAAGTGGTCAAGAAAAGTCTAGTCTTAGTGTCTGAAAAGAAGTACGACTACCTCCTCATCAATCCTAGGTAGTTCTAAGGCCTAGAACTTAAATTCACAAAAACATTGCTTGCTTCTAAATTCTAACATAAAAGTTAAACAACTCTTAAAAGTTACAAATACTGTATTTCACAATACTCTTAATAAATAAAACAGGTTTAAACTAATCACCAGCTTACCGACAATATGGATTTCTTCGAGAGGAGTATCGAAGAGTAAGGAATCTATAGTATATAAAAGGCTGGAGCAAACTTCCTTGACCACTGAAATAAACAAATACAAGGGCAATAAATACACATCATCAATTCATATGTTTACTCTCAAAATTTAAAAGCAATTTAATTGGAGAATGTGTGTCTTTATTCATCAAATGGTCACAGTCATATCTATCATTATCTAAATCCAAGTTATTCATGTATTTATGTAGGTATTACTTTTTAAAAAATTTTTAAAGCTTTAAAATAAACCAGCAAATATTAAATAAATGCTTCAACAATTACTACTAATAACTGATAATAAAGTTTTAAAACTTTATAAGATATTTAAAATGAAAAGTAATTTATTTTATATAAGCAAATAAGAAAACTAATAAAACCACAAAAGGTCACTAGTAAATTTACATAGCCTACACTATTTTTCTTCGTTTAAAAAACAATGACAATACCTCAAGAGTCATATTATATGTATATGAAATTCTAAGTCTGGAATACTTTCCTAGGAAAAACTATCTTAAGATATTCACTAAAATAACTACAGATAAAATGCAGCAACAAACTAACATGGATAGTTAGGTAGCAGGGCTAAGTAAATCATATGTTTGACGGCCTTGGTATGCAACTACTTAAAATCTTGACTATGAAAACTACACAGTAACTCTGAAGAAAGCAGAATATAAAGCTATACATATTACTACGACTATATTTTAAAACTTTTTTGGGGAATAAATGCACTAAGATGCTAAATACGGTTTGTTTTTTAGGTTAAATTTTTTTAGTCCCACCCCTCACCCCCCACCCCCCTTTTTTTTTTGGCCGCACCATGAGGCTTGCGGGATCTTAGTTCCCCAACCAGGGATCAAACCTGGGCCCCTGCAGTGGAAGCGTGGAGTCCCAACCACTGGACTGCCAGGGAATTCCCTTTTTTAGCCTTTTTTCCCCTAAATTGTGTGATATTACTGTCATAATAAAAATTTACACGATTACAAACTTATAACTAAATGTAATATCCACCTTCCCCAATAAATCATATAAAACTTTAACTCTTTAAATTGAGAAATTCACATATTACAGAAAATGTTAAGTAGAAAAGAATATTCAATAAAAAATTTTTCCACCAGCCAAGTTAGTTCCTTCCTCAAAGTCACAGCAGTTTCTAATACATCCTTCCAGAAATTTACATAAACAAGTGTATATAATGACAAACACACAGTGCTCATTTTGTAATGCACTGAATCCATTTAACTCTAGGAGGGAAGTGGTATTATCATTCTGATTTTAAAGATGAAGAAACTGAGGCAGGAAGAAATATACACGTCTTTAAACACACACACCCCAAAATATAAATGGGGAATACCCTACACAGTTCTCAACCACTTTTAAACTTACTATATCTTGGAGATCATCCCCTATCACAACACATAAATTACTTCATTCTTTTCACAGCATCAAATATTCCATCTTATGCATGTTCTATTATGTAACAAGCTCTCTACTAATGAATAAAACTACAATGATCATCCTTTTACTTGTCTTTGCACATGTGTGCGTATATATGTAAGATAAACTCACACACTACACGTATAAGAAAAACTCATAGAATGTTCACTTTTAAATACAGAGCTTTATGCATTACTGCTACAAGTTTAACTTAATAAAGCCTCCTAATATCAGACTGTGCTTCTACCATGAAAGGTAGCATTTAAGGAATAATGACTTAAAATTGTTTTTAATTTTACAGTTTGCGTTGTGGTCAAGTGACACACTTGAAACATGAATAGTTTTTCTTATTAGGGATTGAATAAAACTTTATTACTTAATTTTAATTTTTTAGAATAACAAAGTGATTCCCCTATTTAAATATTTTTGGTAAATTCTCATTTCCTTTACAATCTTAAAAATTAAAATCAACTTGTACATAATAAGTGTTTAAATAAAAGATTGTAGCACAATTGACTTAATATACCAATATAGTCAAAACTTGGTGCTCCAACAAAAAATTCACTACAGTTCCAAAAATGAGGCCTTTTTTTGTGGGGGGGGTGCTGTGTTGGGTCTTCACTGCTGCGCACGGGCTTTCTCTAGTTGCGGCGAGCGGGGGCTACTCTTCGTTGTGGTGCGTGGGCTTTTAAGTTGTGGCTCACGGGCTCTAGAGTGCAGGCTCAGTAGCTGTGGCGCACGGGCTTAGCTGTTCTGCGGCACATGGGATCTTCCCACACCAGGGATCGAACCTGTGTCCCCTGCATTGGCAGGTGGAGTCTTAACCACTGCGCCACCAGGGAAGTCCCAAAAATGAGGTTTTTGTTTAAGTGTGCCTGGCATCTCAGCATTTCATTATAATTCTCTTAAGCTTACCTAAAAGGAGAACAAATTATTTTGTTTATTAACCAGAATGTGGAGGTTTCAGATATAGTCACCAATTACCTCCACATAAAGAGTTAGTTTTGGTAGCTACATTTTAACTTTCACCCAGGTACATGAAACAAATCACAGAACCTCGTGTGACTCAAGACCAGATGACCCAAGAAACAGAAAAATGAGCAAGAAAGTAAGAGGGCAAAAGGTTCCTTTTACCAATTAAAATGTTTAAGTGTATGATCAGGATCACAAAAAGGAGATGAACTAACTTCTAGGGTGAAAATTTCAGAGTGGAATAATTGACAAATACAGTTGCATCAAATTCTATACCCAACATTCATGGTACGTTACAACTAGAAGGAGTTTTGGCAATTACTTATTTCAACTACTACTAATTTTTTAAGTGTAGAAAATCAAGGCCCAGAAGGCTAAGTTAGTGGTCAAATCAACCAGAATCCAGCTCCCAAACACCCAACAAGAAGTCTTCCCATTGTATCATTCCAGGACCCTATTTAGATTATATTATTTAGTTTGGAACCCCACAACGTAAGCAACATGTGGTGATCCTGGAGTTTTCAGAGGAAGATATTATTTATAAGAATGGTACAGATGCATTTATGAGGAAATCTAGAAAACTCTATTATCAGCTTAAAGAAAGACTGCTAAAGAAAGGAGTAACTATCAGGTATATAAAAACCTTACTAGTTAACCAAGGCAATGAACATTAAAATGAAATATTTCATAGACAAAAACAAGTTTGTTACAAATTAATGAGATTATGGAAAACAGGTAATACAGACCTATTAGAGGACAATTTGGTATGGTCTATTAAATATAAAATGCACCTAGTTTAGACTCAGCAAAAGTACAGACTCGCACAAAAGTATAAGCAGACAGGTAAAAAAAATGTTTACTGCATCAACATTTGGAAAAGTAAAAATTTGGAAACAAATGGCCACCAACAGGGGAATGGGTAATAAAATATAGTATAATAATATGATGGAACACTATACAGCCATTAAATGAAACAAACCAGAAATATGAATGTCATATAAATAGGTCATGAAAACATACTGTATATGAACGAAAAAAGCAAGATGCAGACAACTGATGCCTTTGATGTAAAATAAAAACTAAACAAAGGGACTTCCCAGGTGGCGCAGTGCTTAAGAATCCACCTGCCAATGCAGGGGACATGGGTTTGAGCCCTGGTCCGGGAAGATCCCACATGCCACGGAGCAACTAAGCCTGTGTGCCACAACTACTGAGCCCATGTGCTGCAACTACTGAAGCCTGCACACCTAGAGCCCGTGCTCTGCAACAAAAGAAGCCACCACAATGAGAAGCCAGCGCACTGCAACAAAGAGTAGCCCCCGCTCGCCTCAAGTAGAGAAAGCCTGCGCGCAGCAATGAAGACCCAGTGCAGCCAAAAATAAATTTATTTTAAAAACCCCAAAAAACTAAATAAAGCCCCGCACCCATAAAATAATAATATATATTTTCTATCCATCTGTGCAAGTACTTTAAAAGAACTACATACATGTACCCATATCAAACTCCTTAGCTCTGGGAAGGAGAGGACAGAATCCAACTAGGATTCAGTCAAATGGTATTTTAGCTTTTATTTGTAATATCCTATTACTTGAGAAACTGAAAATTGAAAAAGCAATAATCTGGGCAGAAATGTGGTTTTAAAACTTAAATGCAAGAATATAGATAGAGAGGTCAATACTATCCTAATGTTCTATTTTTAAAAGGAAGGCTTTCTTTATTCATGCATTCCTTCTATAATTAACATACAAACAAAATATGGAGGTGGCAGTAAGCAACTAATAATACAAGACCTGAATTTTTCAGATTTTTCTCTAGTATGGGAAAAATCATCTCAATAATGTTAGACTGGACTAAACTAGCCTTCCTAAGATTCTTTCAAAAGTAGTTATTCTGAAATTAATTTTCAAAATGTTAAATGATAAATCACAAGGAATAATAAAGAAGACAAATGCCTAGGTTTATCATAGTAAACTACAGGAGTTTACTATACTCTCATGTTCTCTACTATCATGTGAAAAGATGATTGCTAAGATCCATCTAAGCTCTGAATCTCAGTATGTACTTCAATAGATGTAAGCAGGATAAAATTTGAGTTGATACATTTACTATGTTCACTTAGACACCAGCCTCCTAAAAGAAATATATTTTTATTCTTACCTAAAAAGCATAAAAACTGTAGCAGGCATCAAGAATATTTCATTACAAGCAATGAATTTCAGAATATTCTGTTGATTAGCGCTTAATTTATCCAAGAGAGATCTCAGCAGGGGTAAACTATTTGAACCCTTTGCCTAAAACATAAGAAAACAAACATTAGAAATAACAAAAGCATTTTCCATCACTCAATTATTTTCTTTCTTTAGATAAACTGCATACCCAATACACAATACAACCAAAAGACAATTATTTGAAAATGATGATATAAAAATCTACAAATTATTTAGGGACAAAAGTTAATGTATTTTCCTGCTTTATTGTATTTTCTATATTTGTAGAGTTAAATAGAGAAACAGCTTCAATAAAAGTCCTTTTCATTCATAGACATTTTATCTTCCTTATTTCAAGAAAAGTGGTGGTTATTTCTCTCCAACCATAACAAAACCTGGCTACCCAGAAATACAGTTAAAGTATCTGTGACTCCCTACTTGATTAAAGGTAGAAATTACAGAGTCCAATTACTGCTGTGATCCAAGAACTATAGGGATAAATAAGAAGGCCAACACAAGGCAAAATTTTGGATACTTTAATTCAAATTTCAGTGCATATGCAGTCAATCTGCCTGGCACACTGAAGTTATTATGCTTAATGATCCAACCCAGTAATAAGAAAAAATTTTAGGAAAGTAGCAGTTCTGAACATCAGTGTAAAATAAATTTGGTACACTCTACACACATGGTATGTTAAAATTACTGACAGAACAAGAGATCTCTGACAACTTATCAAATCAAAAATATATGATTTTTTTAAATAAAAAGGTCTATTTCAAACTTCAGAAATTACTCCAGGAACTGGGGGGTAAACTTAAATACAACCCCTTATCTACAAAATGTACTATTTTATTGAAACTTAAACAGTAAAAAATACCAAAACTTTCAAATCACGAATTTAGAGCAAGTTTGTACGGAATACAGGACCTTTTTGTGACAAATGTCCAAATGTCTTAAAACTCAAATTTGTGTTAACTATCTGTATCTGTCTTAAAACTCAAATTTGTGTTAACTATCAGGAGTCAAAAACAAAAAACAAAGGCAGCACAATTTTACTTACATCAAGGACCTTTTTCGTGTATGTGGCAGCATGAAGTAAAGAAAATAATAAGACTGGGAAAATACTCACTGAAGAAAATAATTAAGGAAAACATTAAAAATTCATCAAGCACTTTGCAAAACAGGCTATGTATTACGTTCAAATATACAGATCTAAAATGGCATCTGCTAAAATGAGTTCAGTGATGGCTTTTGGTCTACTGATACACTTTATAAAATGAAGGTTTTTTTAATCTGTAAAGAAGAAAGTCAACTTTCATTTTTTAAACCTCATAGTTCTTTTTATGAAGAAAATAGTGAAAAAAGCTTTTTCACCTATTCCTATTGGATAAAATATTGCGAACATTGGCTAAATTAAGTTGAAATCTAGGCCATCTCAAAGCGTTAATACAGCTTTTAACCCTACAATGGTCATCCTGGACAGAATAACTTAGCCTTCAAATACCAAAATAGTCTTTTGTACTGCTTTCATCAACTCAGTTGCTTAGGAAAGAGTACAGAGTAATGGTTTAAAGAGTGGTTCTCAAATTTTCCTCAACTAAAGATCTTTAATTCTTTCTTTCCTACAAGGACCCCATTATTTTGAGATAATGTTCCAATCAAGCTTTTACAGTTAATGTGTTCTCAATCTGTACAAATAAAAAAGACAGTGTATATTTGGTTTTGCATATAGTCAATTGAGAGTCTCGTCAGTTTAATTACAGATGTGAGCAAAGAATCCTTATATTTGAGTTTCACTGTTTGGCTTTATGTCATAGATAAAATATACAATTTTCATTCAGCTTTTTGAAAAATGGAAATTGCTCAAAAGACTTTACACCAATTTCTGCTAGGTTGATAACAAAAAAACCCCACTTGTCCAAGTTATTTCCATGAAATGATATAGACAGTTAATTATGAAGGGCAAAAATACTTGTCCTAAAAATAGTAGCAATTTCCAAGAAATAAACCATTATATTTTTCTACACCAACTGAAAGCTTGGTGTGAGGGAAATGACCACTATAGCATAACCCGAGTATCAAATTCATTATAACCATAACTCATCATTTAAGACCCAAAGGTTCCTAAGTTCCAGGTGGCTAGTAAAACAATGACCTATAGCCAAGTATTATAAGAATCCTAACTCTCTAATATAAACGTTCTCTGATTAATATCCTCACTAATTCTTCTGTGCCACTCATAAAATTTAAGTAAAACGCCAATCTCCTGAGATCACACACACACAGTTTTACACTTTTAACAGAATCCTTAATTCAGAGTCAAGATATCTGGGTTTCACTCTTGGCTCTGACACTAACTTCATTTCCCTAGGCCAAGTTCCATCTTCTGTCATATGAATTTGCAGCGATCAAACCTAGGGATTTCTAATGAGTCTTACATCTCTAACATTCTATAGTTCACAAATCCCTGGTAAGAGATTCATAACCTTAGCATTCATTGTTACCTTTAAACTACTTAGAAAACACAAGGGGTGAAGAGCGTACAATAGAAAAAGGACAATACAACACCTTTCTAAGAGCAAAGATCAGAACATGACTTTGGGATCACCTTTATTAACATAATACCCAACTACTTTAGCAATCAGATTAGTATTTCTTGCCAATTAATAGTTTGTTATTCCCACTGCATACTCCCCCCCCATAAGAATCTAAAGAACATTAAATCCTTAATCTCCAACATTCCCTAGAGATGGCCTAGCAAATAACTAATTGGATAGAAAAGGCAGAGAGGTTGTCTTCACTGTCATGAGTCATTTGGCATCGTCTCAGGATTCACTCAATAAAACTGTCCCAGAGGTCAGTATTGATGTATTCAATTTGCTCTATATTAATTATCTAGAAAACACAGCTTCTATCATTTGTTTTTCTTTTCAAAGAAATTTTAAGCTAGTAAGGGCAGAAATATGAACCTCTATATAATTTCCCATTATATCTCAGAAAAGCAAGAATTTTAATATTGGTGATTATAAAGGACCTCAATGAATGCGGCTGACAAATGCAGGTCAACCCGATGATATGCCAAACAAATGTGCTTATCATTTACAGTTGTAGTACAACAATTACCTAGTGAGTTTTACCTACATTACTACTCACTTGCCAATGTGATGCCAGGCAAGTTACTTTAAACTGTTTGAGCCTCAGTAGCCTTATCAATAATATAATGCTCACCATACTTTTTTTCAGAGTGTTGCAAGGATTAAGTATGTCAAATCTGTATATACTGGCAAAATAGGTGCTCAGAAAAATATCACTTTCCTCCTATTCTCTTTTCCTTAAAACTTATAAACAATCTATTTAAAATTTGATACTTCATGAACATAGAAAACATTATCTAAATAGGCAGTATTTAGTGTTAGAGATATATTTTATTGTGCTTTCCATTATGTACAGTTGTATCATAAATATTCAAGAACACTTAAGAACAGTACTTCTGAAAGTACAGAATACTTCCCTGAGGGATGACTCATGGCGGGGCAGGGGTGGGGGGTGGACAACCCATTAAAATGATTAAGTTTAGGGAACACTGATAACTCTTAGGTCTCACAATGCACACTACCATATCAAAGGTCCTACAGTAAAGAAATCTATTTAACAATGTTTAACCTGTTGCTTCCCAAACATACCAAACTGCAGAATCCCTTCCCTCCTTTTCAAGAATATCTACTTTTATCCCACAACATACTTTTGAAATGTATAAACATACAAATTCCAAATGAATTATTTAATTCTCATTGGCTCCAGAGAGTATCCATGTGTCCTTATATTCTACTCTATCCATAGCAAATACTAATTTCTATTTATTTTATTGATTAATTATCCCATTCTCAGCTTAAGTAAGTTATTTCTTGATTAATTTCAATTTGTTTCTAGCTCACTGGGAGTTGAAAGAAAGAGCTGAGGACTTCTCTTTTCTTAAGGCAAGGCATCTGGGCACTTTCCCAAAGAATGTGTGAATTAAATGAAGGAAACATATATTAAAATAAGTCCTCCATAGGCTTGTGCTTTGAATCTGAATTTTAAAATATCCATTGCTAATAAAGAAGCTTACAAGAGGCAAGATCAAAGATACAAAGTTTAAAATTCCCAGTCAGCTCTTCAAAATTTGGACTTCACATTTCAGAGTCAGAAATTCTTACACTTAATGTATCTTCATTCAAATGAAGCGTCAACAAACCAACCAACCCAGGCTTCATGGAACACCCTCATTGCTGAATCCTTCCTGTAGCAAAAAATAATAAGAAGAGATCTCCTATACACTCAGTAGGCAATTTCACTGTCAAAAAGGTACAAAAGGATACTTGTAACAGGGTAGGAATTGACAAAGATGAGTGAATACAACAGGTAGTGGCAGCTGTCCTCTAACAAAGCCTGGGCCAGGAATGCTCTGCTTAACTGGAAGTGTGGTAATCTTTGGTGCAGCCTCAGAGCACTAGTCAGAGCATTTGCCAGCAAAGCACGTTGGTAAAAGCTTGCTGCTTCATGCAACCTGCAAATTACCAGGGGAGAGGTTATTATGAGATGTAAACAACTACTGTGTCTCTTCCTCCTTTGTGAATTGCATCATAATTGCACAATACCTGTACCTATTACTTGTCAATAGAAAAAAAAATTGCTTGACCCTACTATACCTTTTTAGAAGCATCACTTTATATATATACCCAACTGAATTTTTATTTATTTCTATTGAAGCACAGTTGATGTACAATACCCAATTGAATTTTATAAAGCAGTCATTCTTCCTTTTAACAATCAAAAGTGCAAAAAAAACATGAACTTATCTCATCCCCACAACCATTTTCTCTCAATTTTCAATGTGATGTTACTTTTCACAAAGCACATGATATAAAATATACCTCCAGTTGGTATTACTAGAATATTAGTGCCTTAAGGATGAGACCTGTGTTTTATTTGTCCCTGAACCTCTTTCAGTTTAACAAGTGTGACACCTAAAAGGTATTCCAGAAAAAGTGAACAAGTGAATACCAAAGGCAGAAACATGTATAATACATACCCAAGAAGAGGCAGAACAAACAAAGCAGAGCAGTAAACTGTGAACAAGCGAGAAAGCCACATTGCCGTGTCCAGTTTATTGGCCATCAAGAATTGCTGAATGTAAAAAGAAAAATATTGTAGTAAATTAAGCTTGCAAATTATGTTTTTAAGGATAACTATTATGTAGTTTTATTCCTATTCAAAATGTCTCAATGCCCCTGTAGCAATTGTGTTTTTAAGATCATTAAGTGTAAACTCTTAGGGCAACTGTTTCATGTATATGCTCAGTAACAAAGCCAAACTCCCTATAGTTTTTTTTTTTTAAATAAGTTTGTTTGTTTGCGGTGGCTTCTTTGCTGTGAAGCATGGGCTCTAGGTGCGCAGGCTTCAGTAGTTGTGGCGCACGGGCTTAGTTGCTCCGCGGCATGTGGGATCTTCCAGCACCAGAGCTCGAACCTGTGTCCCCTGCACTGGCAGGCAGATTCTGAACCACTGCGCCACCAGGGAAGTCCCCTCCTTATAGTTTTGATATGGAAAGCATAGGAAGTACTTAAATAGAAAAATACCAATTGACATTAAAAAAAAAAAGACTAAGTAGGCAAGAAAAATTTAACTACAATTGTCTGTATTCCTTCAACACTTGTAATACTGGCTTCACCTACTTTAAAAGAACATTAAATAAGAATTAACTGCTCTCAAGAGAACCATAATGCCTATTCTTAGAAAAAAGTCTCAAATTCAAACAGGCAAGTCTCAGGTCTGAGTAAAAAGGCATCACACAAAGCCAGTTTGGACTATATCAACCTTACAAAGGAGAAATGTAAAACCATGGTAATAGTCACTTAGCCTCTGGATGATTTGCCAATGTACACACAAAGGCCTGGCATACTGTAGGGGCTCAAAATATAGCTGTCAGGTGTTAATGGCACCTGACATTGTGCCATTATTCACACCTCCGATTTTATGACTTTCTTCATCCTCTTGAAGCTCCCTGACAAGTCTTAGCCTGGTTTCTGCGGCCCTGGATTAAACTTCCATTATCACTTTCTTCTCCATTTTTTCCTCATTCTATCTTTTCTTTTGCTTCATTTTGCCAACAGATGTGTCCATCATCACGAATGCAATAACTTAAAATCAGTTTTCTCATTCAAACTGTATTGTGTATTCAAATTCTAAAGTGGCTTTTACATTTTTTGATAGAACCTACACAAACAATTTTTACATCAAGACCCAATACAGGGCTTCCCTGGTGGCGCAGTGGTTGAGAGTCCGCCTGCCGATGCAGGGGACACGGGTTCGTGCCCCTATCCCGGAAGATCCCACATGCCGCGCAGCGGCTGGGCCCGCGAGCCATGGCCGCGGAGCCTGTGTGTCCGGAGCCTGTGCTCCGCAACGGGAGAGGCCACAGCAGTGAGAGGCCCGCGTACAGCAAAAAAAAAAAAAAAAAAAAAAAAAAAAAAAGACCCAATACAGACATATGTGAGTATATAAAATAAAAATCTCACAAAAACAATATTTATCTTTACTATGTGTGATAAATTTTGGTATTTTGTATTCTATTTAATGTTTTATAAAGTGTTTCCATGAAAAGGATTTCAAATCTCACTAATAGGTCTTAACCTGGAGCCTAAAACACTGCTCAAAGCAATCTAACTTATTTATCATTTGGAAGAAGATATAAAAAAAGCTTTGGGGAAAAATGCAAGTATCTTTTAAAATTCAAGGATGCTTTTTATTTAATTTTATTGCATGCTTTCTAACAGTATGCAGGTAATTTCAGATATATGCCTCCACTTTATTCTACCCAATCCTACTACTGTTACTCTTCTAAATTTAAATGATCACCAGTAGTCAAGTGGAAGGATGAATCCAGCTTACAGTGCTCAGTTTCTCTACAAATATTCAGATTCTACATGATAGTTTGAAATTTAATTTTAGAACATTTTCTTTAAAACCTATTTGTTTACGGTGCTCATTTGGTGATAAATCACTAAACTGTGCATTTCATCTTGTACACTTTTATGCATGTGCATTTTACTACACAATTAAAAAAAGGTTTAAAAAAGCATATTGGTTTACTTTTTAAGAGTGAACTGACTGACCATGTTACAAATAATTCAGGCAAAAAATATAATGCATCTTTGGGTGAAAAAACTATTGAGGTGAAAAATTATTCACATAATCTTAAAGTATCATGACATAGAACACTTTTTATTTACAAAGGGAAACAAGTTATCTTTACAATAGAAACTCTGGTGGACACCACCTTAACCAAACGATCAAACTTATCTCCAATGATGAGATAAATCAACATAAAATGTTTCCTGATATATATAATGCCCTGAGAAGAACGGAATATCACTTATTTAATATTCCTACCAAAATGTTTAACCTGAATCCAGTCATCTGTAGGGGGAGGGGGGGCGGGAATCAGACAGCTCCAATTTGAGAAGCGTTCTGCAAAACAACAGGTCTCAACTCTCGAAAGACAAAAATGGGAAGAGGAGGACAAGGGAACTGCTCCAGACTAAAAGGGACCAAAGGCCAGAAAACGCAATGCACACTTTCTGATTGAGTCTGGATAAGGAGGAAGCAGCTTTAAAGGACAATTGAGGAAATCTGAATATAAATTGTGTATTAGGTTGATAACACCTATCAACGTTAAATTTCCCAAATTTAACTGCAAAAATTGCTGTGATAACTGCACTGTGGTCACGTAGAAGAATACTTAAGTACTTATGGGTTAATGATCATGACGTAAGCAACTCTCAAATGGTTCAGCAAAATTAAGGGAAGAAAAAAAGAAAAAGTGTGCATATAAAGAGACGTTGCAAATGCTTGAAAAGAAAAAAGTCACTCGGCTCAGTTCACATACTTAGTGTTTAAAATTAGAGGACAATTATGCTTCTGGTACAAGAAACTAGTAAGCAGCAGACCTGCATCTTAAAAATAAAAAGTTACAAAAGCATAATAACATTTCTTTTCGTAAACGACGAAAGGAAAAGAAAACGACCGCTCCCCTCTTTCTGCTTAAAAACGGGCACAACGGTTCTGAGCCAACACGCGTGTGCGGAACAAGGCGTGTGTCACGCCTCGATCTCAGGTGGCATCTTCAACCTTAGGACACAGGGACCGAGGGGTGGGAAGAAGCAAGAAGGCCCAATCTCCGAGGCATACAGGAGGGCATGCAGGTGAGGGCCACCTGCTCCAGGCCGGCCTGGTGTCGCTTCAGAAACAGAAACCTGTAGCTGCCTCTAACGTCTTCGCTCACGATCGGCCCTCCCCCCACCCCCACCCGCACCAGTAATCCCAGTCCTGAAAGCAAGGAGCCACTGCAACGCCTCGGACCCGACTTCCAACACTTCCCGCTCCTTCCTAACTTGCAAATCAAGCCACACGGCCCTGCCCGCTCACTTACCACTGCGCCCGCCCCTTGGGGGCCGTTCGGGGTCGTATCCGCCATGGGGATGTCACACACGCGTCTGGGACGCTGCAATCGGAAAGGGAAAAGAGCGAAGGAAGGTCAGCGCCGGGGCCGCGACTCCGGGAACTGGCTTTCCTGCTCCCGGCGGGAGCCTCCGAGCCTCCGCAGAGCAAAGGACTCGCCGCTTCAGTGCAGCGGACTGTCCCGCGGGTACCCGCAGCGGCCGGGAAATACCTGTCCGGCACCGCCAAGGGCGAAGCTGGGTTTCTAGAAAGAGCGGAGCGAAGGCGGAGCTTCGGAACAAGGCCCAACAGGGCCGAGCTAAGACCGCCGGCTCCAGGTTATTGCCGAACCCGGAAGTGCTCCCTTCACTTCCGTGGGGAAGAGGCGGTGACGCAGAGGGGAAACGCGCAGCGGTGCCCTGAGGCATGACGGGAAGTGTCGTTTTTCTGGCTTCGGCTTCCCGTGTCGTGCACGCCCGTTGCTCTGTAAGCTAAGAAGCGGGGCTGGACAAGCAGCTTTTGTCTCATCGTCACAGGTCAAAGATGGTCCTCCCTGCCCATGGCAAACCACGAAGGCTCTCTACTCCCTGATATAGAAACCTCAGAAATGTCTTTGCTGTTTTGTTCCAGGGGCTCACGAGGCCCTGTGGTGCTACTTCTAACAGTTCTTTCAGCAAGCACTTCCTGAGGCCTGCTGTGTGACGGGCTCCATACTTGGCAAGGAGGATAAAAAGATGGTTGTGACACAGACTGCGGGAGAGATAGGCAAGATGAAATCACGGCACACTGCTTGTGTCCTATGCGGAGAGGCCGAGTTAATCACAGGAGGCCCTAATCAGAGGGGTCTGGGAAGGGTTCCTGGAAAATCTAATTCTGGCCCTAGGTTTTGAGGTAGTTCAAGGAGAAGGTAGCTACATGGGGGAGGGGATTGCAGACGGCAACAGCGCGTGAAGCAACAGGACAGAGAACTTGTTCAGTATAACCACAATGAACATGCCAGTGGAGGCGGGGATGGGTGCGGGAGGCGTGTGTGCGTGTGTGTGTGTGTGTGTGTTCGGGGGAGGATGTGCATTGTGCAAGATCTGGGTTAGAGAGGCCAGCAGGTGTGCTAAAGAGAGGATATGAACTTGACCCTAAATCCAGAGAACCATGGTACAATTTTAAGAAGTGTGACATTGTGAGACATAAGAAGATCACTCTGGAAACAGGATAAGAAGATCACTCTGGAAACAGGATAAGAGGATGATCAGAGAGGCAAATCAAAAGCCTGGTGCTTAATAGGGAGGCCATTGCATATATATAGCAGAGAAGTGATGGGATTCTGAACCAGGCAGTGTTACGGGGGAAGAGAAGAGGAAAGATGACTTGGAGAGGCCATCCAAGATTTAGATGACTAGATATGGGTGTGCTGGAGAAGGAAGGTCATCTCTTTTTTTTTTTTTTTTTTTTTTTTTTGTGGTACGCGGGCCTCTCACTGTTGTGGCTTCTCCCGTTGCGGAGCACAGGCTCCGGACACACAGGCTCAGCGGCCATAGCTCACGGGCCCAGCCGCTCCGCGGCATGTGGGATCCTCCCGGACCGGGGCACGAACCCGTGTCCCCTGCATCGGCAGGCGGACTCTCAACCGCTGCGCCACCAGGGAAGCCTGGAAGGTCATCTTTTGAGACCTAGAGAAGAGCTGTAGAGAAGGAAGACTTGGAAGAGCAGGACATTGAGAATAAAATCTGAGGGGTTTGGGGGGAGGAAGCTGACTAGAGATATACAAGCAGCTGGTACACCACTTGAAAACCATGACTCTGTAATACTCTGACTTCTCTTAGATGTGTAGATTTCCACCAGTAGCCATGAGTAGTTTAGGAGCTAGTCTGCTGTAGCTGACAAGTCAAATGGTGCCATCTTGAAATCACAGTAGGGGCTTCCCAGGTGGCGCAGTGGTTAAGAATCTGCCTGCCAATGCAGGGGACATGGGTTTGAGCCCTGGTCCGGGAAGATCCCACATGCCACGGAGCAGCTAAGCCCGTGCGCCACAACTACTGAACCTGCGCTCTAGAGCCCACGAGCCACAACTACTGAGCCTGCATGCCACAACTACTGAAGCCCGTGCACCTAGAGCCCGTGCTCAGCAACAAGAGAAGCCACCACAATGAGAAGCCCACAGACTGCAACGAAGAGTAGCCCCCGCTCGCCACAACTAGAGAAAGCCTGCGCACAGCAGCAAAAACCCAATGCAGCCAAAGATAAATAATTAAATAAATATTTTTTTAAAAAAAGAAACTACAGTAAACTTCTGTTTTTCTAAGGCCACTGCCCAAGTTCAAGTCTTCAGGAACTTCAGCCTGGATTACCCATCTAAAGTAAAATGCCACATCTTCTGCACTCCTTACATATCATCTACTCCATATTTTTATAGCACTTATTGAAACGGTTCACCTCTGATTGGGACTTGAACCCATGTGCTGAGACTCGAACGCAGCCTAAACCCAGAATGGGACTTGAACCCACAGACTTTTGATTAGAATCAGTCAACTCATGTCTGGACTTACTGAGGCTCAGATTCTTTGTGTCTCAGCGCAGAAGGAATTCATCGAGAGGCAAAGTGATAGGCAAGAAGTAGCTTTATTAATATAGGACGTTTGTGAGAGATGCAAGCAGGTAGGCGAGGGAGCTCTGCCCCAAGGATTAAGTGGGCTACATTTTTATAATCAAAGGAAAGTGGAGGAGGGAGAAAAGACCCCCTTCTTTCTCATTCTTCGAGTAGCCATCAGGTTTACATCAGTAGTTCCTCCTTCTTATGGAGCAGGAGAGTGTCTGACCCTATGAGGTCAAACTAGGACTGTCATAAGCATTTATTCAAATCAGCAGAAGGGTGGTAACATTTTTTTTTTCACTTAATGACCTGGGGCATATCTCCTGCTTTATAGTTAAGCAAGGCTGCTTCGTTCCATGACATTTCTTTCTTTTCATTATTTAAAAATTTATTTTATTTATTTATTTTTGTCAGCATTGGGCGTTCGTTGCTGTGCACGGGCTTTCTCTAGCTGTGGTGAGCGGGGGCCACACTTCATTGCAGTGCGCGGGCTTCTCATTGCAGTGGCCTCTCCTGTTGTGGAGCACAAGCTCGAGGCGCACGGGCTTCAGTAGTTGTGGCACACGGGCTCAGTAGTTGTGGCTCGCGGGCTCTAGAGCACAGGCTCAGTAGTTGTGGCGCACAGGCTTAGTTGCTCTGCGGCATGTGGGATCTTCCCGGACCAGGGCTCAAACCCGTGTCCCCTGCATTGGCAGGTGGATTCTTCTTTTTTTTTTTTAACATCTTTATTGGAGTATAAATGCTTTACAATGGTGTGTTAGTTTCTGCTTTATAACAAAGTGAATCAGTTATATATATACATATGTTCCCATATCTCTGCCCTCTTGTGTCTCCCTCCCTCCCACCCTCCCTATCCCACCCCTCTAGGTGGTCACAAAGCACCGAGCTGATCTCCCTGTGCTATGCGGCTGCTTCTCACTAGCTATCAGGTTTACATTTCATAGTGTATATATGTCAATGCCACTCTCTCTTTCTCCCAGCTTACCTTTCCCCCTCCCTGTGTCCTCAAGTCCATTCTCTAGTAGGTCTGTGTCTTTATTCCCGTCCTGCCCCTAGGTTCTTCATGACCTCTTTTTATTTTTTAGATTCCATATATATGTGTTAGCATACGGTATTTGTTTTTCTCTTTCTGACTTACTTCGCCCTGTATGACAGACTCTAGGTCCATCCACCTCACTACAAATAACTCAATTTCGTTTCTTTTTATGGCTGAGTAATATTCCATTGTATATATGTGCCACATCTTCTTTATCCATTCATCTGTCGATGGGCACTTAGGTTGCTTCCATGTCCTGGCTATTGTAGATAGAGCTGCAATGAACATTTTGGTACATGACTCTTTTTGAATTATGGTTTTCTCAGGGTATATGCCCAGTAGTGGGATTGCTGGGTCATATGGTAGTTCTATTTGTAGAATTTTTTTTAAATTTTTCTGCTTTATAACAAATTTAATTAGTTATACATATACATATGTTCCCATATCCCCTCCCTTTTGCATCTCCCTCCCACCCTCCCTATCCCACCCCTCCAGGCGGTCACAAAGCACCGAGCTGATCTCCCTGTACTATGCGGCTGCTTCCCACTAGCTATCTACCTTACGTTTAGTAGTGTATATATGTCCATGCCGCTCTTTCGCTTTGTCACAGCTTACCCTTCCCCCTCCCCATATGCTCAAGTCCATTCTCTAGTAGGTCTGTGTCTTTATTCCTGTCTTACCCCTATGTTCTTCATGACATTTTTTTTCTTAAATTCCATATATATGTGTCAGCATACAGTATTTGTCTTTCTCTTTCTGACTTACTTCACTCTGTATGACAGACTCTAGGTCCATCCACCTCATTACAAATAGCTCAATTTTGTTTCTTTTTATGGCTAAGTAATATTCCATTGTATATATGTGCCACATCTTCTTTATCCATTCATCCGATGATGGACACTTAGGTTGTTTCCATCTCCAGGCTATTGTAAATAGGGCTGCTATGAATATTTTGGTACATGACTCTTTTTGAATTATGGTTTTCTCAGGGTATATGCCCAGTAGTGGGATTGCTGGGTCATATGGTAGTTCTATTTTTAGTTTTTTAAGGAACCTCCATACTGTTCTCCATAGTGACTGTACCAATTCACATTCCCACCAGCAGTGCAAGAGGGTTCACTTTTCTCCACACCCTCTCCAGCATTTATTGTTTCTAGATTTCTTGATGATGGCCATTCTGACAGGTGTGAGATGATATCTCATTGTAGTTTTGATTTGCATTTCTCTAATGAGTAAAGGTGTTGAGCATCCTTTCATGTGTTTGTTGGCAGTCTGTATATCTTCTGTGGAGAAGTGTCTATTTAGGTCTTCTGCCCATTTTTGGATTGGGTTGTTTGTTTTTTTGTTATTGAGCTGCATGAGCTGCTTATAAATTTTGGAGATTAATCCTTTGTCAGTTGCTTCATTTGCAAATATTTTCTCCCATTCTGAGGGTTGTCTTTTGGTCTTGTTTATGGTTTCCTTTGCTGTGCAAAAACTTTTAAGTTTCATTAGGTCCCATGTGTTTATTTTTGTCTTCATTTCCATTTCTCTAGGAGGTGGGTCCAAAAGGATCTTGCTGTGATTTATGTCATAGAGTGTTCTGCCTATGTTTTCCTCTAAGAGTTTGATAGTTCCTGGCCTTACATTTAGGTCTTTAATCCATTTTGAGCTTATTTTTGTGTATGGTGTTAGGGAGTGATCTAATCTCATACTTTTACATGTCCCTGTCCAGTTTTCCCAGCACCACTTATTGAAGAGGCTGTCCTTTCTCCACTGTACATTCCTGCCTCCTTTATCAAAGATAAGGTGACCATATGTGCGTGGGTTTATCTCTGGGCTTTCTATCCTGTTCCATGGATCTTTCTGTTTTTGTGCCAGTACCACACTGTCTTGATTACTGTAGCTTTGTAGTATAGTCCGAAGTCAGGGAGCCTGATTCCTCCAGCTCCATTTTTCGTTCTCAAGATTGCTTTGGCTATTCGGGGTCTTTTGTATTTCCAAACAAATTTTGAAATTTTTTGTTCTAGTTCTGTGAAAAATGCCAGTGGTAGTTTGATAGGGATTGCATTGAATCTGTCGATTGCTTTGGGTAGTAGAGTCATTTTCACAATGTTGATTCTTCCAATCCAAGAACATGGTACATCTCTCCATCTATTTATATCATCTTTAATTTCTTTCATCAGTGTCTTATAATTTTCTGCATACAGGTCTTTTGTCTCCTTAGGTAGGTTTATTCCTAGATATTTTATTCTTATTGTTGCAATGGTAAATGGGAGTGTTTCCTTGATTTCACTTTCAGATTTTTCATCATTAGTATATAGAAATGCCAGAGATTTCAGTGCATTAATTTTGTATCCTGCTACTTTACCAAATTCATTGATTAGCTCTAGTAGTTTTCTGGTAGCATCTTTAGGATTCTCTATATATAGTATCATGTCATCTGCAAACAGTGACAGCTTTACTTCTTCTTTTCCCACTTGGATTCCTTTTATTTCCTTTTATTCTCTGATTGCTGTGGCTAAAACTTCCAAAACTAAGTTGAATAAGAGTGGTGAGAGTGGGGAGCCTTGTCTTGTTCCTGATCTTAGTGGAAATGGTTTCAGTTTTTCACCATTGAGGACGATGTTGGCTGTGGGTTTGTCATATATGGCCTTTATTATGTTGAGGAAAGTTCCCTCTATGCCTACTTTCTGCAGGGTTTTTATCATAAATGGGTGTTGAATTTTGTCGAAAGCTTTCTCTGCATCTATTGAGATGATCATATGGTTTTTCTTCTTCAGTTTGTTAACATGGTGTATCACGTTGATTGATTTGCGTATATTGAAGAATCCTTGCATTCCTGGAATAAACCCCACTTGATCATGGTGTACGATCCTTTTAATGTGCTGTTGGATTCTGTTTGTTAGTATTTTGTCGAGGATTTGTGCATCTATGTTCATCAGTGATATTGGCCTGTAGTTTTCTTTCTTTGTGACATCCTTGCCTGGTTTTGGTATCAAGGTGATGGTGGCCTTGTAGAATGAGTTTGGGAGTGCTCCTCCCTCTGCTATATTTTGGAAGAGTTTGAGAAGGATAGGTGTTAGCTCTTCTCTAAATGTTTGATAGAATTCACCTGTGAAGCCATCTGGTCCTGGGCTTTTGTTTGTAGGAAGATTTTTAATCACAGTTTCAATTTCAGTGCTTGTGATTGGTCTATTCATATTTTCTATTTCTTCCTGAGTCAGTCTTGGCAGGTTGTGCATTTCTAAGAATTTGTCCATTTCTTCCAGGTTGTCCATTTTATTGGCATAGAGTTGCTTGTAGTAATCTCTCATGATCTTTTGTATTTCTGCAGTGTCAGTTGTTACTTCTCCTTTTTCATTTCTAATTCTATTGATTTGAGTCTTCTCCCTTTTTTTCTTGATGAGTCTGGCTAATGGTTTATCAATTTTGTTTATCTTCTCAAAGAACCAGCTTTTAGTTTTATTGATCTTTGCTATCGTTTCCTTCATTTCTTTTTCATGTATTTCTGATCTGATCTTTATGATTTCTTTCCTTCTGCTAACTTTGGGGGTTCTTTGTTCTTCTTTCTCTAATTGCTTTAGGTGCAGGGTCAGGTTGTTTATTCGAGATGTTTCCTGTTTCTTAAGGTGGGATTGTGTGGCTATAAACTTCCCCCTTAGAACTGCTTTTGCTGCATCCCATAGGTTTTGGGTCATCGTGTCTCCACTGTCATTTGTTTCTAGGTATTTTTTTATTTCCTCTTTGATTTCCTCAGTGATCACTTCGTTATTGAGTAGTGTATTGTTTAGCCTCCATGTGTTTGTATTTTTTACAGCTCTTTTCCTGTAATTGATATCTAGTCTCATAGCATTGTGGTCAGAAAAGATACTTGATACAATTTCAATTTTCTTAAATTTACCAAGGCTTGATTTGTGACCCAAGATATGATCTATCCTGGAGAATGTTCCATGAGCACTTGAGAAAAATGTGTGTTCTGTTGTTTTTGGATGGAATGTCCTATAAATGTCAATTAAGTCCACCTTGTTTAATGTATCATTTAAAGCTTGTGTTTCCTTATTTATTTTCATTTTGGATGATCTGTCCATTGGTGAAAGTGGGGTGTTAAAGTCCCCTACTATGATTGTGTTACAGTCGATTTCTCCTTTTATGGCTGTTAGTATTTGCCTTACATATTGAGGTGCTCCTATGTTGGGTGCATAAATATTTACAATTGTTATATCTTCTTCTTGGATCGATACCTTTATCATTATGTAGTGTCCTTCTTTGTCTCTTCTAATAGTCTTTATTTTAAAGTCTATTTTGTCTGATATGAGAATTGTTACTCCAGCTTTCTTTTGATTTCCATTTGCATGGAATATCTTTTTCCATCCCCTTACTTTCAATCTCTATGTGTCTCTAGGTCTGAAGTGGGTCTCTTGTAGACAGCATATATATGGGTCTTGTTTTTGTATCCATTCAGCCAATCTGTGTCTTTTGGGGGGAGCATTTAGTCCATTTACATTTAAGGTAATTATCGATATGTATGTCCCTATTCCCATTTTCTTAATTGTTTTGGGTTGGTTATTGTAGGTCTTTTCCTTCTGTTGTGTTTCTTGCCTAGAGAAGTTCCTTTAGCATTTGTTGGAAAGCTGCTTTGGTGGAGTTGAACTCTCTCAGCTTTTGCTTGTCTGTAAAGGTTTTAATTTCTCCATCAAATCTGAATGAGATCCTTGCTGGGTAGAGTAATCTTGGTTGCACGTTTTTCTCCTTCATCACTTTAATTATGTCCTGCCACTCCCTCTGGCTTGTAGAGTTTCTGCTGAGAGATCAGCTGTTAACCTGATGGGGATTCCCTTGTGTGTTATTTGTTGTTTTTCCCTTGCTGCTTTTAATATGATTTCTTTGTGTTTAATTTTTTGACAGTTTGATTAATATGTGTCTTGGCGTATTTCTCCTTGGATTTTTTCTTGTATGGGACTCTCTGTGCCTCCTGGACTTGAGTAACTATTTCCTTTCCCATATTAGGGAAGTTTTCAACTATAATCTCTTTAAATATTTTCTCAGTCCCTTTCTTTTTCTCTTCTTCTTCTGGAACCCCTATAATTCGAATGTTGGTGCGTTTAATGTTGTCCCAGAGGTCTCTGAGACTGTCCTCTGTTCTTTTCATTCTTTTTTCTTTATTTTGCTCTGCAGCAGTTATTTCCACTATTTTATCTTCCACCTCACTTATCCGTTCTTCTGCCTCAGTTATTCTGCTATTGATCCCATCTAGAGTATTTTTCATTTCAGTTATTGTGTTTTTAATCGATGCTTGATTCATCTTTAGTTCTTCTAGGTCCTTGTTAACTGTTTCTTGCATTTTGTCTATTCTATTTCCAAGATTTTGGATCTTGGAAATAGAATCTTGGATCATCTTTACTATCATTATTCTGAATTCTTTTTCAGGTAGACTGCCTATTACCTCTGCATTTGTTAGGTCTGGTGGGTTTTTATCTTGCTCCTTCTCCTGCTGTGTGTTTTTCTGTCTTCTCATTTTGCTTATCTTACTGTGTTTGGGGTCTCCTTTTTGCAGGCTGCAGGTTCGTAGTTCCCGTTGTTTTTGGGGTCTGTCCCCAGTGGCTAAGGTTGGTTCAGTCGGTTGTGTAGGCTTCCTGGTGGAGGGGACTAGTGCCTGTGTTCTGGTGGATGAGGCTGGATCTTGTCTTTCTGGTGGACAGGTCCATGTCTGGTGGTGTATTTTGGGGTGTCTGTGGACTTATTATGATTTTAGGCAGCCTCTCTGCTAATGGGTGGCGTTGTGTTCCTGTCTTGCTAGTTGTTTGGCATAGGGTGTCCAGCACTGTAGCTGGCTGGTCGTTGAGTGAAGCTGGGTGCTGGTGTTGAGATGGAGATCTCTGGAAGATTTTCGCCGTTTGATATTTTGTGGAGCTGGGAGGTCTCTTGTGGACCCGTGTCCTGAAGTTGGCTCTCCCACCTCAGAGGCACAGCACTGACTCCGGGCTCCTCAATTTGGGATGATTTGTTGTCAATTCATGTATTCCACAGATGCAGGGTACATCAAGTAGATTGTGGAGCTTTAATCCGCTGCTTCTGAGGCTGCTGGGAGAGATTTCCCTTTCTCTTCTTTGTTCTCACAGCTCCCAGGTCTCAGCTTTGGATTTGGCCCCACCTCTGCATGTAGGTCGCCGGAGGGCGTCTGTTCTGTGCTCAGACAGGGCAGGGTTAAAGGAGCCGCCGCTTCGGGGACTCTGGCTCACTCAGGCCGGGGGGGAAGGAGGGGCACGGAGTGCGGGTGGAGCCTGCAGCGGCAGAGGCCGGCGTGACGTTGCACCAGCCCGAGGTGTGCCATGCGTTCTCCCAGGGAAGCCGTCCCTGGGTCCCGGGACCCCGGCAGTGATGGGCTGCACAGGCTCGCCGGAAAGGGGTCGTGGACAGTGACCTGTGCTCGCACACAGGCCTCTTCGCGGTGGCAGCAGCAGCAGCAGCCCCAGCGTCCCATGCCCGTCTCTGGGCTCCGCGCTTTCAGCCGTGGCTCACGCCCGTCTCTGGAGCTCCTTTAAGCAGCGCTCTTAATCCCCTCTCCTCACGCACCAGGAAACCAAGAGGGAAGAAAAAGTCTCTTGCCTCTTTGACAGCTCCAGAGTTTTCCCGGACTCCCTCCCGGCTAGCTGTGGCGCATTAGCCCCCTTCATGCTGAGTTCTCGCCGCCAGCCCCAGTCCTCTCCCTGCGCTCTGACCGAAGCCCGAGCCTCAGCTTCTAGCGCCGCCCGCCTCAGCGGGCGAGCAGACAAGCCTCTCGGGCTGATGAGTGCCGGTCGGCACTGATCCTCTCTGCGGGAATCTCTCCGCTTTGCCCTACCCAGGTACGTGGGAGTTTCTTGCCTTTTGGGAGGTCTGAGGTCTTCTGCCAGCATTCAGTAGGTGTTCTGTAGGAGTTGTTCCATGTGTAGCTGTATTTCTGGTGTATCTGTGGGGAGGAAGGTGATCTCTGCTTCTTACTCTTCCGCCATCTTCCCCGGAAGTCTATTTGTAGATTTTTAAGGAACGTCCATACTGTTCTCCATAGTGGCTGTATCAATTTACATTCCCACCAACAGTGCAAGAGTGTTCCCTTTTCTCCACACCCTCTCCAGCATTTATTGTTTCTAGATTTCTTGATGATGGCCATTCTGACCGGTGTGAGATGATATCTCATTGTAGTTTTGATTTGCATTTCTCTAATGATTAATGATGTTGAGCATTCTTTCATGTGTTTGTTGGCAATCTGTATATCTTCTTTCGAGAAATGTCTGTTTAGGTCTTCTGCCCATTTTTGGATTGGGTTGTTTGTTTTTTTGTTATTTATTTTTTTTTTTAATTTTATTTTTAAAATTTATTTTTGTCTGCATTGGGTATTTGTTGCTGCACGTGGGCTTTCCCTAGTTGTGGTGAGTGGGGGCTACTCTTCATTGAGGTGCATGGGCTTCTCATTGCGGTGACTTCTCTTGTTGTGGAGTACGGGCTCTAGGTGCACAGGCTTCAGTAGTTGTGGCACATGAGCTCAGTAGTTGTGGCTCGTGGGCTCTAGAGCGCAGGTTTGGTAGTTGTGGCACACGGGCTTAGTTGCCCCGTGGCATGTGGGATCTTCCCGGACCAGGGCTCGAACCCATGTCCCCTGCATTGGCAGGCGGATTCTTAACCACTGCGCCACCAGGGAAGCCCCTGGTTTTTTTGTTATTGAGCTTCATGTGCTGCTTGTAAATTTTTGAGATTAATCCTTTGTCAGCTGCTTCATTTGCAAATATTTTCTTCCATTCTGAGTGTTGTCTTTTGGTCTTGTTTGTGGTTTCCTATGCTGTGCAAAAGCTTTTAAGTTTCATTAGGTCCCATGTGTTTATTTTTGTTTTTATTTCCATTTCTCTAGGAGGTGTGTCAAAAAGGATTTTGCTGTGATTTATGTCATGGCAGGCGGATTCTTAACCACTGTGCCACCAGGGAAGTCCCCACAATATTTCTTGAACGATTATTAACTTACAGTGGTCTCCCTAAGTTCCCTAGGTTTCCCTATCTATAATCCCCTACTGGGACTTCTACAACTACCTGTATAACTATCCTATTCCATCCCTATTGTTATCACTCTCTAACATTTCTTATAATTATTTGTGTACCTACCAGGAGTGCACGTGTATGTGTGTGTGTGTGTATATATGTGTGTGTCTCTAAGCTTGATCTGCCATAACAAAACATCAGGCTGGGTGGCTTAAACAATAGAAATTTATTTCTCACAGTTCTGGAAGCTGATAAGTCCGAGATCAAGGTGCTGGTTTGTAGGATTCATTCTGAGACCTCTTCTCTTAACTGGTAAGTGGTTGCCCTTTCACTATGTGCTCACATGGCCTTCCAGGTGGGTGCATGTGTAAGGAGAGGGAGGGAGGGAGGGAGAGAGAGATGGAGAGAGAGGGAGATCTCTTCTTTTTTTAATAAGGCCACCCTGTCCCATCAAACTAGGGGTCCACCCTTATTACCTCACTTACCCTTAATTACCTCCTAAAAATCCTATCTCCAAATATAGTCACATTATGGGTTAGGGCTTCAACATATGAATTTTGGAGGGACACAGTTCAGTCCATATACATGTTTTACTCATTTAAAGGATCCTCTTATTACAAAAATACTAAAATATAAGTGTCTTCTATTGTAAATTCCGTATAGCCAATTGATTCTCACAGAATACTGTTGATTTTTGCTGAACTCTTGTATACATAGCAACATATGTTTGCAGTTGATGAACCAGTGTAGTTCCATGAAAGTTGCTTGATATTTTTTTAAGCAGTAAGATGAAAGTGACATATATTGATACTTTACTCTTTCAACAATGATGTGATCAGCTTCTTTGCTGACTTGAATAATAGTTTCTGAATATTGGAAGACTGCTTACTCAGTTTTTTAATGCTATTCACAATGTAACAGCTACAGACATAACACATTTTTAAGTTTATATTATTAACATTCTCTTCATCACTTTTAAGTCTAGACTATCAACAAAACTATAAATCAACCTCTGATTTATGGTGTTTGCTGATATTTCCATGGTGTAAATGCTGCCACCATGATCAATTTCAAACTGTCAACATAATGTCACTGAACATGTATTTGGGAAGAGATGAGCATTACACCCCATTATATAATATTTCCATTGTGTAGATACCATAGAAATAAATAAAATATCTAACATTGATAATTGTATACAATATAGTGATGTAGTAAAAATAATTAGGAACTGAGTTTTGAATAGTATCTATTTTTAATATAACTTATTATAAATGTATACAATTAAAAATTTTAATAACAGCTGTGCATAGCAGCCAGCTCACCAGTTCTTAAGAATTTGACAGTCAGCTTTTGCAAGCCAATATAAGCTGGGTCCTACATACCACTATGTATCTTTGTTTATGACATTCCCTCAGCCCTTTCCTCCCATTTCCTTTAGTATTAGACTTTTCCTTAGTTAAAAAAAAAAATTGAATCTTTTCCATGGAGCAACATGGCAGTTAAACCTTAATCAAGAGATTAAATTTAGCACCATGAATGTAGTGGGTTATCTTGACACTGTCTCCTGATGTGACATAATATTCATAACATTCTCTAAAGAAATTCTTGACAGATTATCTACTCCAAATCAAATACAGCCCATCTAGACCTAACTTTTAGTTTACAGAAAATGTAAAGAGAGTAACAATTTAAACAACACCATGAGACAAAAATCAAAATGAAGTACCTTCTACAGAATAACTGGCCTGAACCCTTCAAAAAGTAAGTATCAGGAAGCAACCTAAATGTCCATCAACAGAGGAATGGGTAAAGAAGATGTGGTACATATGTACAATGGAATATTACTCAGCCATAAAAAAGAACAAAATAATGCCATTTGCAGCAACATGGATAGACCTAGAGATTGTCATACTGAGTGAAGTAAGTCAGACAGAGAAAGACAAATATCATATGATATCGCTTATATGTGGAATCTAAAAAAATGGTACAAATGAACTTATTTACAAAACAGAAATAGAGTCACAGATGTAGAAAACAAAGTTATGGTTACCAGAGGGGAAAGGGTGGTAGGGATAAATTGGGAGATCGTGATTGACATATACAGACTACTATAAATAAAATAGATAACCATAAGGATCTACTGTATAGCACAGGGAGGTTTACTCAATACTCTGTAATGGCCTATATGGGAAAAGAATCTAAAACAGAGTAGATATATGTATAATGTGTAACTGATTCACTTTGCTATACAGCAGAAACTAACACAACATTGCAAATCAACTATACTCCAATAAAACTTTTTTAAAAAGTAAGTATCATTATAAAAGGTGGGAGAGTTATTCCAAATTAAAAGCATGTACAAAGTGATAATAGCCAAATGCGTGGTTTGACTGTCTAGATTCTAGATTGGGAACTAGTAATAAAAGAAATTTGGGAACAATTATATACATTTGATTATGGAATGGATATTAGATGACATTATGCGATTATTGTTAATTATTTTTGAGGGGTGTGTGATTTACAGGTAAAGTTTCTGGATGTCTGCAACTTGTATTCAAAAGTTTCAGAAAAGGATCACCTTCCTCCCCACAGATACACCAGAAATACAGCTACACGTGGAACAACTCCTACAAAACACCTACTGTACGCTGGCAGAAGACCTCAGACCTCCCAAAAGGCAAGAAACTCCCCACGTACCTGGGTAGGGCAAAGCGGAGAGATTCCCGCACAGAGGAGCGGTGCCGACCGGCACTCATCAGCCCGAGAGGCTTGTCTGCTCGCCCGCCAGGGCGGGCGGCGCTGGGAGCTGAGGCTCGGGCTTCAGTCGGAGTGCAGGGAGAGGACTGGGGTTGGCGGCGTGAACACAGCCTAAAGGGGCGAATGCACCACAACTAGCCGGGAAGGAGTCTGGGAAAAAGATTGGACATGACGAAGAGGCAAGAGACTTTTTCTTCCCTCTTTGTTCCGCGAGCAGAGGGGATTAAGAGCGCTGCTTAAAGGAGCTCCAGAGACGGGCGTGAGCCACGGCTGAAAGCGCGGAGCCCAGAGACGGGCATGGGATACTGGGGCTGCTGCCGCCGCTGCGAGGCCTGTGTGCGAGCGCAGGTCACTGTCCATGCCCCCCTTCTGGGGAGCCTGTGCAGCCCGTCACTGCCGGGGTCCCGGGACCCAGGCACGGCTTCCCTGGGAGAACGCACGGCGTGCCTCGGGCTGGTGCAACGTCACGCCGGCCTCTGCCGCTGCAGGCTCCACCCGCACTCCGTGCCCCTCCCTGCCCCCCGGCCTGAGTGAGTCAGAGTCCCCGAAGCGGCGGCTCCTTTAACCCTGTCTGGTCTGAGCGAAGAACAGACGCCCTCCGGCGACCTACATGCAGAGGTGGGGCCAAATCCAAAGCTGAGACCTGGGAGCTGTGAGAACAAAGAAGAGAAAGGGAAATCTCTCCCAGCAGCCTCAGAAGCAGCGGATTAAAGCTCCACAATCTACTTGATGTACCCTGCATCTGTGGAATACATGAATTGACAACAAATCATCCCAAATTGAGGAGCCCGGAGTCAGTGCTGTGCCTCTGAGGTGGGAGAGCCAACTTCAGGACACGGGTCCACAAGAGACCTCCCAGCTCCACAAAATATCAAACGGCGAAAATCTTCCAGAGATCTCCATCTCAACACCAGCACCCAGCTTCACTCAACGACCAGCCAGCTACAGTGCTGGACACCCTATGCCAAACAACTAGCAAGACAGGAACACAACGCCACCCATTAGCAGAGAGGCTGCCTAAAATCATAATAAGTCCACAGACACCCCAAAATACACCACCAGACATGGACCTGTCCACCAGAAAGACAAGATCCAGCCTCATCCACCAGAACACAGGCACTAGTCCCCTCCACCAGGAAGCCTACACAACCGACTGAACCAACCTTAGCCACTGGGGACAGACCCCAAAAACAACGGGAACTACGAACCTGCAGCCTGCAAAAAGGAGACCCCAAACACAGTAAGATAAGCAAAATGAGAAGACAGAAAAACACACAGCAGGAGAAGGAGCAAGATAAAAACCCACCAGACCTAACAAATGCAGAGGTAATAGGCAGTCTACCTGAAAAAGAATTCAGAATAATGATAGTAAAGATGATCCAAGATTCTATTTCCAAGATCCAAAATCTTGGAAATAGAATAGACAAAATGCAAGAAACAGTTAACAAGGACCTAGAAGAACTAAAGATGAATCAAGCATCGATTAAAAACACAATAACTGAAATGAAAAATACTCTAGATGGGATCAATAGCAGAATAACTGAGGCAGAAGAACGGATAAGTGAGGTGGAAGATAAAATAGTGGAAATAACTGCTGCAGAGCAAAATAAAGAAAAAAGAATGAAAAGAACAGAGGACAGTCTCAGAGACCTCTGGGACAACATTAAACGCACCAACATTCGAATTATAGGGGTTCCAGAAGAAGAAGAGAAAAAGAAAGGGACTGAGAAAATATTTAAAGAGATTATAGTTGAAAACTTCCCTAATATGGGAAAGGAAATAGTTACTCAAGTCCAGGAGGCACAGAGAGTCCCATACAAGAAAAAATCCAAGGAGAAATACGCCAAGACACATATTAATCAAACTGTCAAAAAATTAAACACAAAGAAATCATATTAAAAGCAGCAAGGGAAAAACAACAAATAACACACAAGGGAATCCCCATCAGGTTAACAGCTGATCTCTCAGCAGAAACTCTACAAGCCAGAGGGAGTGGCAGGACATAATTAAAGTGATGAAGGAGAAAAACGTGCAACCAAGATTACTCTACCCAGCAAGGATCTCATTCAGATTTGATGGAGAAATTAAAACCTTTACAGACAAGCAAAAGCTGAGAGAGTTCAACTCCACCAAAGCAGCTTTCCAACAAATGCTAAAGGAACTTCTCTAGGCAAGAAACACAACAGAAGGAAAAGACCTACAATAACCAACCCAAAACAATTAAGAAAATGGGAATAGGGACATACATATCGATAATTACCTTAAATGTAAATGGACTAAATGCTCCCCCCAAAAGACACAGATTGGCTGAATGGATACAAAAACAAGACCCATATATATGCTGTCTACAAGAGACCCACTTCAGACCTAGAGACACATAGAGATTGAAAGTAAGGGGATGGAAAAAGATATTCCATGCAAATGGAAATCAAAAGAAAGCTGGAGTAACAATTCTCATATCAGACAAAATAGACTTTAAAATAAAGACTATTAGAAGAGACAAAGAAGGACACTACATAATGATAAAGGTATCGATCCAAGAAGAAGATATAACAATTGTAAATATTTATGCACCCAACATAGGAGCACCTCAATATGTAAGGCAAATACTAACAGCCATAAAAGGAGAAATCGACTGTAACACAATCATAGTAGGGGACTTTAACACCCCACTTTCACCAATGGACAGATCATCCAAAATGAAAATAAATAAGGAAACACAAGCTTTAAATGATACATTAAACAAGGTGGACTTAATTGACATTTATAGGACATTCCATCCAAAAACAACAGAACACACATTTTTCTCAAGTGCTCATGGAACATTCTCCAGGATAGATCATATCTTGGGTCACAAATCAAGCCTTGGTAAATTTAAGAAAATTGAAATTGTATCAAGTATCTTTTCTGACCACAATGCTATGAGACTAGATATCAATTACAGGAAAAGAGCTGTAAAAAATACAAACACATGGAGGCTAAACAATACACTACTCAATAACGAAGTGATCACTGAGGAAATCAAAGAGGAAATAAAAAAATACCTAGAAACAAATGACAGTGGAGACACGATGACCCAAAACCTATGGGATGCAGCAAAAGCAGTTCTAAGGGGGAAGTTTATAGCCACACAATCCCACCTTAAGAAACAGGAAACATCTCGAATAAACAACCTGACCCTGCACCTAAAGCAATTAGAGAAAGAAGAACAAAGAACCCCCAAAGTTAGCAGAAGGAAAGAAATCATAAAGATCAGATCAGAAATACATGAAAAAGAAATGAAGGAAACGATAGCAAAGATCAATAAAACTAAAAGCTGGTTCTTTGAGAAGATAAACAAAATTGATAAACCATTAGCCAGACTCATCAAGAAAAAAAGGGAGAAGACTCAAATCAATAGAATTAGAAATGAAAAAGGAGAAGTAACAACTGACACTGCAGAAATACAAAAGATCATGAGAGATTACTACAAGCAACTCTATGCCAATAAAATGGACAACCTGGAAGAAATGGACAAATTCTTAGAAATGCACAACCTGCCAAGACTGACTCAGGAAGAAATAGAAAATATGAATAGACCAATCACAAGCACTGAAATTGAAACTGTGATTAAAAATCTTCCTACAAACAAAAGCCCAGGACCAGATGGCTTCACAGGTGAATTCTATCAAACATTTAGAGAAGAGCTAACACCTATCCTTCTCAAACTCTTCCAAAATATAGCAGAGGGAGGAGCACTCCCAAACTCATTCTACAAGGCCACCATCACCTTGATACCAAAACCAGGCAAGGATGTCACAAAGAAAGAAAACTACAGGCCAATATCACTGATGAACATAGATGCACAAATCCTCGACAAAATACTAACAAACAGAATCCAACAGCACATTAAAAGGATCGTACACCATGATCAAGTGGGGTTTATTCCAGGAATGCAAGGATTCTTCAATATACGCAAATCAATCAACGTGATACACCATGTTAACAAACTGAAGAAGAAAAACCATATGATCATCTCAATAGATGCAGAGAAAGCTTTCGACAAAATTCAACACCCATTTATGATAAAAACCCTGCAGAAAGTAGGCATAGAGGGAACTTTCCTCAACATAATAAAGGCCATATATGACAAACCCACAGCCAACATCGTCCTCAATGGTGAAAAACTGAAACCATTTCCACTAAGATCAGGAACAAGACAAGGCTCCCCACTCTCACCACTCTTATTCAACTTAGTTTTGGAAGTTTTAGCCACAGCAATCAGAGAATAAAAGGAAATAAAAGGAATCCAAGTGGGAAAAGAAGAAGTAAAGCTGTCACTGTTTGCAGATGACATGATACTATATATAGAGAATCCTAAAGATGCTACCAGAAAACTACTAGAGCTAATCAATGAATTTGGTAAAGTAGCAGGATACAAAATTAATGCACTGAAATCTCTGGCATTTCTATATACTAATGATGAAAAATCTGAAAGTGAAATCAAGGAAACACTCCCATTTACCATTGCAACAATAAGAATAAAATATCTAGGAATAAACCTACCTAAGGAGACAAAAGACCTGTATGCAGAAAATTATAAGACACTGATGAAAGAAATTAAAGATGATATAAATAGATGGAGAGATGTACCATGTTCTTGGATTGGAAGAATCAACATTGTGAAAATGACTCTACTACCCAAAGCAATCGACAGATTCAATGCAATCCCTATCAAACTACCACTGGCATTTTTCACAGAACTAGAACAAAAAATTTCAAAATTTGTTTGGAAATACAAAAGACCCCGAATAGCCAAAGCAATCTTGAGAACGAAAAATGGAGCTGGAGGAATCAGGCTCCCTGACTTCGGACTATACTACAAAGCTACAGTAATCAAGACAGTGTGGTACTGGCACAAAAACAGAAAGATCCATGGAACAGGATAGAAAGCCCAGAGATAAACCCACGCACATATGGTCACCTTATCTTTGATAAAGGAGGCAGGAATGTACAGTGGAGAAAGGACAGCCTCTTCAATAAGTGGTGCTGGGAAAACTGGACAGGGACATGTAAAAGTATGAGATTAGATCACTCCCTAACACCATACACAAAAATAAGCTCAAAATGGATTAAAGACCTAAATGTAAGGCCAGGAACTATCAAACTCTTAGAGGAAAACATAGGCAGAACACTCTATGACATAAATCACAGCAAGATCCTTTTGGACCCACCTCCTAGAGAAATGGAAATGAAGACAAAAATAAACACATGGGACCTAATGAAACTTAAAAGTTTTTGCACAGCAAAGGAAACCATAAACAAGACCAAAAGACAACCCTCAGAATGGGAGAAAATATTTGCAAATGAAGCAACTGACAAAGGATTAATCTCCAAAATTTATAAGCAGCTCATGCAGCTCAATAACAAAAAAACAAACAACCCAATCCAAAAATGGGCAGAAGACCTAAATAGACACTTCTCCACAGAAGATATACAGACTGCCAACAAACACATGAAAGGATGCTCAACACCTTTACTCATTAGAGAAATGCAAATCAAAACTACAATGAGATATCATCTCACACCTGTCAGAATGGCCATCATCAAGAAATCTAGAAACAATAAATGCTGGAGAGGGTGTGGAGAAAAGTGAACCCTCTTGCACTGCTGGTGGGAATGTGAATTGGTACAGTCACTATGGAGAACAGTATGGAGGTTCCTTAAAAAACTAAAAATAGAACTACCATATGACCCAGCAATCCCACTACTGGGCATATACCCTGAGAAAACCATAATTCAAAAAGAGACATATGGAGAAAATCTTGTCTGAAGTGCAGGGGACGAGGCCTCCGAATGCGGCCCCCTATGAGCAAGTGGAACTAGACTGAGCACAGAGGAAAGAACAAAAGAGTCACCTTACCTCCACTTAGAAAATGTTAAAAAGGACCAGGAGAACCAGAGCAGCATCTCCTGATGAAGTTGGGGACATTATACCTCCAGGATGTAACCTGAAGAGGATGTGATGCCCTCAATGACTTCTTACATGGATCTGAGAAGCTTGACAGTGATGACCTCCTGGATAATCCCGGGGAGGCCCAAAGTGCCTTCTATGAAGGTCCTGGGCTCTCCTTGTGATGTGTGACCCATCAGCAAGTCTGAATCTACTTCTAACGTGATCCCTAATCCTTGCGCTTCTGGCCTCTTCACTGCTACTCCAGCCCAGGCCACCATCTCCGCTGAGAGCCTTCCAGCTACTCTCCAGGATTCCCGTCTTGCCGCCCACGGCCCCCACACAGCAGCTAGAGCTTTGCACAGCCTCCCCTGGTTCCCGTGGCATAGTCTGTGCTTTGCCACACCGTGGCCTGGAAGTGGGTCTCAGCCTCAGCAGCCTCCTCATTGTGGCTTCCCACCCCTGCGCCATCCACCTGCCAGCGTCTGCCACTCCCTGTCACTCCTTCGGACTTGGCCCCCTGCTGTACTTTCCTCATGTTGCTTTGTGGTGGACACAAGGTCTGACTCCCCAGTGGCCATTTCTGCTTCCTCTTCTTTTCCTGGCAAATGGGACTCCAGTTTTGACCGGGTGACAACAAATTTGAGGGAACACACTGGTTCTCCCCAGTCCTGGAACTGGGGAGAACCGGGGGGAGAACACAACTTATGCTTTTGTCCTGGAGACAAATCTTGAGGGTCCGGGATAACGGTGGCCACTTCCCTTTCCACTGCCAGGGATCAGTTTAGAAAGAGCACGGGCTACAGTTCTGGCCGAGGAGACGTGAGGGGAGTTCTGTTGGGCGCTGCTACAGGCTTTCCTCACTTTTAAAAAGGGGAACAAGGAAGGGAGGGAGCTGCTCTCTGCCCTGCACCCTCCGAAGTTTTTGGTGCTCGGCAGCGTAGAAGAGGGGATTCTTGCCGCTGCTGCTGCAGCCGACTTGCAGACGCTGGCCACTGCTGGCAGGCCTTGACTTCACCGCGGAGCCACTGGCATCACCACGTGTCCTGAGAGCTTAAACCTAGGCTGACTCCTTTGTTATTACGGCCAAAAGCATACGCACTATAGATATCTAAACTCACCTTTTTGCTGCTTTATCACTGCTACCTTCCCGCTCCTAAAATGTAAGCTCTGTGAGGGGAGGGGCCTTCTCCCTCCATCACTATGTCCCCATCACGTGGACTGGGCATTGTCTGGCACAGCTATAGTAGGTGCTTGATAAATGCTGGCTGCATTAATGTATGAGGCTCCTCCAGGGCAGGGACTCAGTTTACTCGTCACTGTGGCTTCTGGGAGCGGCAGGGGCTCAAAAGCCTTCACTGGATCAACAGGCAGGGAAGCCAAAAGACAGCTGCTTAAGAACCCAATTTAATAAGATTTACAAGTCAACACGTACAAAAACAACCTCACAATGTACAAGTCATGGCAAGACTAGGGACAGAATTCGAAGGCAGAGAAACCCCCGGTAAGGGGCCCCAACACGGTGGAGATCTGAAGGTATTTCCCACTGATTCTCTACATCTTGGCCTTATCTAACAAATGTAACCAAAGCCTGAAACTGAGGCTAAGATTGAAGAACTACCCAGAGCTAACCTTTCCCTCTCCAAGCCTCTCTGCTCTGGAAGGAGTGGAACTGAAAGAAGGCAAGTGACTATGGACCTAAAGAGAACAGAGCCTCTGGCACAGCTGACAGGGCCTTCACAGTGGTCAGATGACTGTGCGTCCCCTGCCTGCTCGTGGCATAATGGCTTTCATGTCTGCAAGCTGGGCTGCCCGGTGGGGACAGGGACGGGGCCAGGGAGGCAGAGGGGTGCTTTGGAGTGGCTAAAGGAGACGCGACAGGGCTGGAGGTGCCCGTCCCAACTGGCTGCCCACGCAGAGGGCCGATGCCAGCCCCCAGCTCGCCCTCCTTCTCCTCCAGTTGGAAGGGCTCCACGGGCCCCCTTGCCCTGACGGTGGGCTCCACGTGGTCTTGAAGCCGGTGCCACTTCATGTGGGCATTTCGACTCTTGATCTTGTCAAACACCCTGAGGAGGCACCAGAGGACACAGGGGTCAGAGCAGGGGGAGGCGGGTAGCCCTGAGGGGGGGACCGCAGGGGGCTGAGGGCAGGCGTTGTGGGAGCATCCAGGGAAAGGGCAGTACCTCTCACACTCCCGGCAGGGAAAGCAGCCCTGGCCCTTCCTGCTCCCCGGCAGCTCAGGGGTCCGCTTCGAGCTGGCGTTTGCGCTGGATTTGGGGATGGACTCCCTCCTGTAACTCTTAGTCTTTCTCTTTAATTCGGGGGTTGGACGGTGGCTGGGTTTCCTCCGAGGGCTACAAGTGACCTGCAGAGGGGGCAGAGATGATGAAAGGGTGCTGACCGCCCCGCTGCCCTTCTAAGGGAGAAGCAGGTGTCCAGAGCACAGACGTCGCGGGGTGCACCCCCCCACCGACACCCAGCTTGGATGGGCACCGGGCATCCAGATCCGTGCTGAACTCCTGAAGCCCTACCCCGAGACCCTCTACCTTCGCTTCTGTCCTGTCTGCTTCATCCAGCTCTCTCTTGACCCTCTTTTCCGGCACTGGGGCTCGGCCGCAGTCAAACTGGATCATTTTTTTCTGGATGTAGTAGTACTCAACACACTGGACTACTGTTTTTGTCTGGACCTAGTGGAGGAAGACAGAAGCCGGCTAAGGACAGCGCCTCAGGAGCAGCAGTGAGTATGGCCTTGACGCCCTAAATCCCCTCCCCATGGGGCCAGCCGCCACTTTTTGAAAGCCCTCCTGAAACGTCTCTCCCCTACGGCTTGGTATGCTCCTCTGCTACGATGGACAGAGAATCACAAAGTCCTCCTGGGGATGAAGGAGTTCAGAGAGAAGCCACCAGAGTCAACACCGTCTAAGCTCTGCACGCTCTGAGCAACAAGGCTGGCCCAGGAATGCTTCTCTCCAGGAAAACGCACACAAAGGTACACACGGCCGCCCCGGGCCTGCTGGCACTGGCCTGGAGTGTCGTCAGCAAGACGGCCCTTGCAGTGGCAGTAGGGGAAGAAGGCTTACCCACAGGCAGCATCATGGATTCACAAGGCTGAGTCCCCTTGCTCCAGGACAGCTGCCCCTGAAAGCGGCAGGCTGCCAGCTGCCACCCCAGCCAGAGAACTAGAGGATTACTGGCTACAACCAGCTTATCTCTGGTTACCAGGACCCCGGGGGCGAACAGCCCGTGCACCCTGGCACACCTGGCCCCGACCAGCCACCTGCAGAAACCGGGAGCCAGAAAGGGGCTCTGGGAATGATCCAGCCCCAGAAGGTGGGCGGGGAGGGCTGAGGCCCAGAGAGGGGAAGGCGCTGGCTTAGGGAGACAGGTCTCCTCAGTACAAGGGGGCAAATCCTACGAAGAAGTGGAATGGGTAGAAGGAAGACGCCACGTGTCTGGTACACAGCAGGTACCCAGTGAGGCTGGCAGTGAGGTTGGGGGAGCACATGGGGGAGGGCAAGTGGGGGTCTGGCCACTGCCCTGCCCTGGGTGCATGTGTGCGCACACACACACCCCTGGGCCCAGCTATCAGGCGGGCAGGGTAAGAGGCCTCCCTGGCCTGAGTCTACCCATAGCGGCCGGCAGTGGCCGGGAACCAATGACAGCTGCGGTCATCACCTCCCGCCTCTGCCCTCAGCCACCAAGGTGGGCAGCAGGCCACCCTCGGCCCACACTCAGGGAAGACTCGCAGAGGGAGAGCGGTGACAGGCGCCCAATCGCTTCCTTCCTCCCTGGCAGTCCCAGGCACAGGCTCAGCTGCCTGTCGGTGGTGGGGAGGGGGGCGTTTCCAGGACTCCTGTACGAAGTGCTGACACAGGGTGAGGCCTCTGAGGCAGGTGAGGCAAGCAGCGAGGCCCCGGGGAGATGGCCACCTGCTTGGGGAAACCGGGCAGTGATCCACATGGGCCCTCCGGTTCTGCTTCACAAGGCAAGCGGCCAGGGGTGGAGGCAGGGGGTGTCCAGGCCAGGCTCCCATCTGATGGGAGCCGAGGGCTGCCCCTCACCGGACGTTTATCACACGCCAGGGGCTGTGCTGGGCACGTCTGTGCTTTATCTCACGTGTGGTCTCTGCTTTACCAGACCAGGAAATGGAGACCCAAAAGATTAGGTGTCTCCCCGAGGTCACAGGGGAGCAGGCTCCCCCGGGCCTCAGAGACCACAGTGAGCCCCACCCTCCTTGACTGGGGTGGGCAGTCGAGATGCGGTGGTGCCGGGACGCTACTGCTCCCGGCTCTGCCCACACTAGGCTCTCCCCTGTGCCACAGTGCCTCCTGTTCCCTGAGAGCCACCGCCAGTGCCAGATCCACCCCTTCCCACCCTCAGCATCCAGGGCAGAGAACCAGGCTCGCTGATCTGATCCCTAGAGAAACCAAGTTGGCCTCTGAGCCCCAAGATGGGCACGTCACCACACCTAACAACTACTGCCTTCCCACCACTGCCTTCCCACCAACGCCTCAGCCACCCTCCACGCTTCTGGAGGCCAGGCACCGGGCCACACCCCCGACCCGGGCCCTAGCACCCCACACACACCCTGCAGAGCATCGCTGCTAGCTGAAAAGGCTCAGGTCAAAAGCTGGGGAAGGACGCGACATCACAGTGCCAGGTGGGGCCTGTCCCCCGGAAGTGCGGAGGCTTGTTTGAAGAGCAAGTGGCGCTGTGCACGTGCCATGAAGCCTGGCCTCAGCTCCCGCCCCAGACATCTGTCCTTCCAGTCACTCTGGAGCAGCAGCTGAACATCACAGATGCTAGGGCAGCATCTGCAGGTCGACCGGTTCCCCAGAGAGAAGGCAGGCTGGGGGTGGGGGCCCTCTGCAGGGGATGCACAGACTTCTCTGGGTGATTCGAGCTGAAAACAAACCGAAGGTCACCCTGGGTCATCATCACATCACCACGTGGCCTGCTGTGGCCCAGCGCTGCCAGCCAGGTGCACTTGGCTTTGTGCAGAGCGACGTCCCACCCAGTCACAAGGCCTCCCCTCGGTTCTTGCTGAGCCTGAGCTCA
This sequence comes from Mesoplodon bidens, assembly GCF_964165515.1. Lineage (NCBI taxonomy): Eukaryota > Metazoa > Chordata > Mammalia > Artiodactyla > Ziphiidae > Mesoplodon > Mesoplodon bidens. The sequence continues at coordinate 146,132,893 of NC_138176.1, forward strand.
CACGTGTGAGACACCCGGCTGCACAGGAGCCACCTGTCAAGTCTGGGAACAGAGAACAGCTACTTGGTCCACACAGACGTCAAATCCTCCACTGGGAACTAGATGCCCTGATGGCGATAACGAATCCGCCACCAATTCCCCAGCGCTGGTGTGTGAACCAGTGCTCACAGATCCTTGGAGAGACCCCTGGGCACTGGTGCCAACTGCCCTCTCTTGGGAAGGATAGGCCTTTATTCCAAGGTGATGCATCTCCTTTCTTTAAAAAAATTAATATTCATATATTTCCCATTCTCTTATGAGTGAATAGTGATAGTACATGGTCATTTAAAAAAATGAGCTTCTTAAAATTAAAAGTTGGCAACCGAAAAAAAAAAAGAAACATAAAATGTAGAAACACTTTTCATTAGGATTTATGTTTTGCCAGATAATTTCACAGAAATTTAATTAACTTTACTAGGATACCAGGGTATCTTTGTTGTTCATGTTTTTGTTATTATTTTCATATTATTTGTATGATAACACTATGTCTATGGAAGACATTGTATAAATTGTTTGAACTACTATAGCTAATAAATGGCAAAGCCCGGATTAAAAAAAAAAAAGAGAGAGACATGTACCAAAATGTTCATTGCAGCTTTATTCACAATAGCCCGGAGATGGAAACAACCTAAGTGTCCATCATCGGATGAATGGATAAAGAAGATGTGGCACATATATACAATGGAATATTACTCAGCCATAAAAAGAAATGAAACTGAGCTATTTGTAATGAGGTGGATAGACCTAGAGTCTGTCATACAGAGTGAAGTAAGTCAGAAAGAGAAAGACAAATACCGTATGCTAACACATATATATGGAATTTAAGGGAAAAAAATGTCATGAAGAACCTAGGGGTAAAACAGGAATAAAGACACAGACCTACTTGAGAATGGACTTGAGGATATGGGGAGGGGGAAGGGTAAGCTGTGACAAAGCGAAAGAGAGGCATGGACATATATACAGTACCAAACATAAGGTAGATAGATAGTGGGAAGCAGCCGCATAGCACAGGGAGATCAGCTTGGTGCTTTGTGACCGCCTGGAGGGGTGGGATAGGGAGGGTGGGAGGGAGGGAGACGCAAGAGGGAAGGGATGGGGGAACAGATGTATATGTATGACTGATTCACTTTGTTATAAAGCAGAAACTAATAAAAAAAAGTTTCAGAAAAAAAAATAGGTAGATGGATGGACAGATAGAACAAAAGTAAATGTTAACAGTTGTTCAATCAAGGTGGAAGATATGAGTATTCATTCTTATTCTCTGATTTCATTTCTGTGTTCAGATTTTCCATATTAAAAAGTTTAGAAGGGACTTCCCTGGTTGCACAGTGGTTGAGAGTCCACCTGCCAATGCAGGGGACATGGGTTTGAGTCCTGGTCCCAGAAGATCCCACGTGCCACGGAGCAACTGAGCCGGTGCGTCATGACTGCTGAGCCTACGCGCCACAACTACTGAGGCCTGTGCGACTAGAGCCCATGCTCTGCAATGGGAGAGGCCACCACAATGGGAGGCCCGTGCACTGCAGAGAAGAGTGGCCCCCGCTCGCCGCAACTGGAGAAGGTGCGTGCAACGACGAGGACAAAGTGCAGCCAAAAAAAAAAAAAAAAAGTTTAGAAGAGAACAGAAGGGATTTTGTTATAGCAATATAATGACTTCTGAGTTTTAATATGCCAAAAATCATACAGTAATTTATTATCAGGTATTGTATATAACAATCAATCAACTGACAGCTCAATTTGGTCCTCCACTGGTATTGAAAACAAGTAATTGAAAGTGAACAGCAGCAGAATATGCCACTTTGCTATAAGGGTTATTTTAAGCTGAAGGCAATTGAGAAGCAGTAGGTACAAGCTCTCTGCCCTCTCCTCCATTTGCCTAAAAACAGAACATAAATTTGTAAAGTTCTTCCCCCTCCTCTCTCTACCAGGAAGGACAAAAGTTACCCTTACCAGCCCAGACATGGCACCAAAGCAATCTATTGTACATAACAAACTTTACTAACTAGCCTTTATTTTCCATTAGTTCCCGTATATATTGGCCTTCCCACAATTTGCCACCCTAGAAACTCAAAAGTCCTTTTCCTTTATTTTGTCACTTCTCTTTTGTTTGAGATGCTACATAAGCCCAAGTTCTAACCACCCCTTTGAGTTACTCCCATGTGTATGAATCATGTTAATAAACTTCAGTTTGTTTTTCTTGTTACTCTTTTTTGTCAGTCTAATTTATAGGACCCCAGCCAATGAAACTAAGAAGGGTAGAGGGAAAAAACTTTTTTCCTCCCATGCAAAAGTCATCCAGATTGCAAAAGGATTTATTTACATGGTTACTGAGTCCAATTTTTTCTCAATATCTAACCTGATATTTTAAATTGTCCCTTTGTTCAGTGCTCTAGAAAATTTGACAGCTACTGAGACTCAGAAGATTGAGTAAGATGCCTTTCAAAATATGAAAAGGAGATGAGAAAGAACCAGTGTGACAAGTTCTTAGAAAGATAACTTTTAGGAAAACAAGTACATGGAAGTTATGGTTTGGTCCATTCCATTAAAACTATCAGTGCCAGGGTTTATCTAGTGGTGCAGTGGCTGAGAGTCCGCCTGCCGATGCGGGGGACGTGGGTTCGTGCCCCGGTCCGGGGGGGTCCCGCATGCCACGGAGCGGCTGGGCCCGTGGGCCGTGGCCGCTGGGCCTGCGCGTCCAGAGCCTGTGCTCCGCAATGGGAGAGGCCACAGCAGTGAGAGGCCCGCGTACCGCAAAAAACAAACAAACAAACAAACAAAAATCAATTCTGCCGTGAACAGCTTTGCCTGAGCATTTATCTAGAGTAAATATTTGAAGTGGAAGGGTAAGCCATAGGATATCTTCAACCTTGCATATAAAAATAATTGCAAATTTACTCCTCTGAGTGGTTGTACTTAGTGTATGAGAATATCCCTAATCCCTGCCAACACTTGTTATTTTTAGTTCTCACCAATCTTATGTGTATGAAATGGCATATCATTGTTTTAATTTGCATTTTCCTAAGTAGCAATGAGGTTGAGCATCTTTTCACAACTTTATTGGCCATTCAGGTTTTCTCTTCTTTTGCCTCTCTTTCTATTGTGTTGTTTGTCTTTTATTATTATTATCCATTATTATTTGTTGGAGTTTTAAAAATTTATGTTTAAATGTTAAAATTATGTTTTGATACTAGTCCTTTGTTATGAGTTGAAAAATTTCCTTTCCCTTTCAAAGCTGAATCAAGATACTAAGTGAATACCTGGGGGATGGATGGAGGAACAATCTGTCCCACAACCTTAGACCCCAAGCTGAACTAGAAACTGCCAGGCCTGGCTCCATGAAGCTGCTAAATTAAGATAAATGAAAAGGGGGCACACACCAGGTTGCTTTCCAAATCTTGCTGATTTATGAAAGATGATATTCCCCATCAAAACTCTTTTTAATAGTTTGACTTTGTTTTCCTGACTGAATCAACTTAATCATATTATTCTAACAATTGAGTTATTTTGATTTCATTCTCTTTGCCTCTTCTGCATTCTCAGATGTGCTGAAAATACACTAAAAAGGACCACAGATCTACATCTACAAGTACAGCCTACAATGGAGGTTCTAGAAAGATTTCAAAGAAGAAATAATTTCTTTTGAATGGTTAAAAATAAGGGGATAACTACCATTCTTACAAATGGTGCTCACTTTTAGTGACAGATTTTCTTTTTCTATTGTCTTTCCCTGGAGCTTAAGCCTCTCAAAGTCAGACTGTATTTTCTCCATTTCTGTGTCATTCCCCCGGACTTCAAACAAAGCTATAGATGCTGATATGGATCCCAGGACAGTGTTTCAGGAAATTTAGGGACAGCATAAAATATACTGAGGTCATAGTGGGAGAAGTTGAAACCACTTTGCCAAGACATTTGGTTCTGTAAGAGCTTTCGCTGTTAATGTTGACTATTGAATGCCATGACATCTATCATTTCTCTTCTGTGGGAAGTATTGTGAATAGTTTTGTGATTTGTGTTATGTTTAATGTATGAATGATATTTAACCCCCTTCTTTGTTTTTTTTTTTTTTTAATTTATTTATTTTCGCTGTGTTGGGTCTCCGTTTCTGTGTGAGGGCTTTCTCTAGTTGTGGCAAACGGGGGCCACTCTTCATCGCGGTGCATGGGCCTCTCACTATCTCAGCCTCTCTTGTTGCGGAGCACAGGTTCCAGATGTGCAGGCTCAGTAGTTGTGGCTCACGGGCCTAGTTGCTCCGCGGCATGTGGGATCCTCCCAGACCAGGGCTCGAACCCGTGTCCCCTGCATTAGCAGGCAGATTCTCAACCACTGCGCCACCAGGAAAGCCCTGTTTTTGTTTTTTAACAATTGGAGTTCGTCTTTTCTTTCCCTAGTGTATTTCTTTACTTTCTTCTTCGATCCATCTGTTTGGTAGTGTTAATTAAATAAGGAGGCCATTGGACCAAAGTGGTTCTAATACCTTATCAGCCTACTAAGCAAACCAAAACCTAAGCCTGTTCATATCTCAAGGTTAAGAAATCAAAACCTAAGGACAACCAATTGCAAACAGCCAACTAGGCTTTTCCAAATAAGGCAAACATTTAAGCTGTAGCCAATCAAATAGTTTCCTTGCTTTGCTTCTGCCCTTCTTCTATAAAAGTCTTTCCCCTAGTTCCTGTCAGTGGAGCTTCTAAGTACTTCTGGTTTGGCAGTGCTAGATTAGAATTGATTTTTGCTGAAATAAACTCTTAACATTTTTAATATACCTCAGTTTATCTTTTAACAGTACTGAGATAACTTCCCAAATCTACATGGTCATCTTAGTCAGGACTCTCTTGATTGCAAGTAACAGAAATTAAGCCCAAATGGACTTAAGGGGGAAAAGGGACAAAATATTGATAATTGGCTACTTTGAAGAGACCAGAGTTAACTGATCTTATAACAGGCATGACTGAGCCTAAGAGTACAAATGATATCAAAGGAATCTGAGTTCTGGTTTCTGCTTACCTCTGAGTTGACTTCATTGTCAAGCTGATCCTCCCTTAACTCCAATTCATATTCCACCAGGTTAGCAAGACCAGCCCATAGAAAGTGCTTCTTGCCTGGTACTTTCAAATAATGGTCCAAGGTTGATTCTCAGTGGGTCAAGTCTGGTCCTATAAATTCTTAAACCAATCAGTGAGACAGAAGGGCCAGGCTGAGTCATTCACCCCCATTTGTTTAAATGGAGTAGTAAGAGGAATATGTGTGGAATCAGCCTCATCTGAAACTCTGAGTGTGTTGCTATGAAAAGAATGAGGTATGAATGCCAGGAAAGCAAAAACAATATAATTCTACTTCAATCATCATTTTTTTAGCTCATGCTTTTTATATTTTTGCTTTTTTTGTGTGTCAATCAGTTTCTACTTGATAAGAGTTTCCATAGGATGAGAGTCAAGTTCTAAGCTTTACCCAGCTTATTTTAATTGAAAGAAAGAAAATTCTGCTGTAACACAAACCCTGTAGCTGAAGCAGTTGGCTACCAAGAGGCCATTACTCCATTTGGCTAGAAATTGGCTGATGGAGCAAGAATTGATTCCAGAGTTATTGATGATTTGGCTCTTCCCAGTTTTCAAGGGGAATTCTACTGAACCATTGAGTCATCAATTTGCTCATTTCTGCTTCCATCAGTGATTAATGATCCTGTGGTTGGATAGAGCATTTTTGCAATTGCTAAGTGCTGAGTCACTCATCTCATTAGGAATACATTCCTCCTTTTATTTGCTGCCCCAAAGTAAGCTCCATACGCTCTGCAGTTATAGTGTGAGGTCTTAATTTGTGTGTGTGTGTGTGTGTGCGTGCGTGTGCACCTGCCTTTGTCCTTGACTAAGCTATTTTTAATCTCTGTAATTAATCAGCAGTGTTTCTTATTTTAGTTTTCTATTACTGCTTAAAGAAATTACCACTAATTCCGTGCCTTAAAATAGCACAAATTTACCATCTTACAGTTCTGGAGGTCAGAAGTCCCACATAGGTCTCCCTGGGCTAAAATCAAGGTATCTGCAGGACTCTATTCCTTTTTTGGAGACTGTAGGGGGAAATTCATTTCCTTGCCTTTTCCAGCTTTTAGAGGCTACTCCATTCCTGGCTTCTTGAACCCTTTTCCCATCTTCAAAGCCAGCAATGCTGCATCTTTCTGACCATCCTTCTGTGGTTAACAGCACCCTCTGACTGTTTTGCTTATCCTCTTCCACTTTTAAGGACCCTTGTGATTACATTGGGCTCAACTGGATAATCCAGGAAACTCTCTCTGTACTAAGGTCAGCTGATTAGCCATCTTAATTCTATCTGCAAACTTAATTCCCCTTCGCCATGTAACCTATTTACAGGTTCTAAGGATGAGAATGTGGACATCTTGGAGGTAGGGGGAGGCAAGCACTATTCTGCCTTTCACATCCTCAGACATATAAAAAATTCTGCCTGGATGGAGGTGGGATTGACTTCCCTACCCACCCACTCCTGTAGAAAAATCCAGTTTTGCTTCCATTTGTAAATTCATTCAACATTTCTTTACTCCATATAAATTTGACTTCTCCTTTGAACCACTTTTAAGAAATTTCCCAGTTCTCTCATCACTTAATGAGCTACAGAAAATCTTTGACATATGTTTACACATAATTTCTTATTTTATAAATATTATACATTTATAATATGTCATAGTTTTACCTTGTTTTGAAAATATATCAGACACTTAGCTACTAGAGATAGAAATTATATATATATATATATATATGTTTGGGCTACACCCTGCAGGCTCAGAAGCCCTGCACTTGCCCAACTTTAAGACAGAAGAAAGAGCATGGAGTCAGCAACAGAGAGTTCAGTGGTTTAATGGACAGGGGGATTTACAGGGTCCTGGAGCGACACCCCTACCGTGAACAATGGGCAGGACATGGCAGTAGTGTTTGCTCCGGGGGGGCGTGGAGGTGGGGATCGTGGAAGGGATTGGGGTTTACCAGTTATGGGGGAGCTGACATCAGGTTGGTTCATCAGTTACCAGGGAAACTAGCATAAGGGTACGTCCCTCACCACCCCTTTGATATGCTATCTTGGTGGCTAAAGTTAGAACAATCTTTAGCTGGGGCCTGGGGCAAGTACGTAGGAAGGTCGGTCAGGTGAGTAGGGTGAAGCAGGAATTGGTTGAGCAGGGGATGGACAGAGAGCAAGAGAACAGCCATCTTGGGTGGCCTGAGCATATATATATATACACACTAGAGATGTTTTCTAGGGCTTCAGAAAATGAGGATATCCACCATCTCTTCTATCTTCTTATAATTTCAACATGGGCAGGAGATGGACCTGGCTGGGACTGTACTGCCTACTGGTTGAAAGTCAAAGATCAGGTTACTTCCCCCGACATGTGAAACTCACGTTTTTTTTGTTTTGTTTTTTTTTTGAGGCACAAAATAAGATCATATTTATTTTAATGCTGAAAGAAACTCACGTTTGTATAACAATCAATTCAAGGGAATTGTTTCAAATCATCTGTTCGTTACTCTACCTGGATCCCAGAAGTTTTAAAATCTACATCTTAAAGCTGACAATTAGCTTTCACCCTACCTCTAGTCATTGACCGACAAATAGTGTTTCGGCAAGATTAAATGAAAAATTTAAACGTTTCTGGGTAAAAGCGTAAAGTCCAGTTACTCTTCACAAGGATGTTGGAGAGTTCTCTGTTCTGATGAGTAGCAATTACCCTAGCTCTATTTTCTTTCATCTCAGGCACCTAAACTCACCCTGACAGAGTAACTTACTTTACCTTACCTACATCCCAATAGATCAAAATTTCCAGTAGTCTAGAAGAAACAAGGAAAATACGAGACAATAAACTTGACATATCCTTATTAGTGTGAAAATTAATAAAGGGAAAGCTCACTAAAATGGAGTCAGGAGGCCAGAAGGGGGAGCTCTCATGCACACAGCACTCAACATCAATACTGATCCCAATAGGAAGAGATGTACTTCGCATTTCCAGCAGAAAGTGACACTACTTCACCACCATCAGCCAGAGGAGGAAAGATATTCTCCTTGCCTGGCAAGAGCTCATCCAGTGACGGACTGTCACAAATCAGCCAGTGAAAGGCCACTATACCTCGAACTCCCAAATTCCTGCAATGTACTTTTTGTTTATAACAGCTCCTCCTAACTTGCCCTTCTCTTCTATGAGTTTCCCCTCCTTTGTTTTAAAAGGCTTGCATGTAGTTCACCATAGTTGCATGTCCCAAATAACAATTCTTTGCTGCTCCTGCATAAACCTGTTTTGCTGGTCAAATAACTGGCTGTTTTATTGTTTTAGGCTAACATTACCAATCCAAATCCTTTTCATTTGCTACTTTGACACAGAGGAACTGGACAGTAGCTCTATAGATTAAGATTGTCCTACCCATCTGTGCTTTAATTATAACAAAATTTCAGTAAAATAAAAATGAGCAATAAATTATGATGATAATAATAATAGTAAAATGAGTATCACATAATGGAATTTGTAGGCTTGTTAGAAACCTGAAAAAGTCAGTTTGTGTTCTAAATGGTATTTAAGTGTATTTATCCTTTTCATCAGAGTCGAAAGGAATAATTTTTATTTCTTTTTAATTTGCTTATCTTCTCTCCATTAGTAATGAAAATAATTTGTATTTTAGATGATAGACTTACTATGCTTTAATATTTTTTCATTATGAAAATAATATATGCTTATATTAGAAAATTTGGCAAAAAAATTTTAAAGTAAGAGGAAAAGTTATTTACAGTACTACCATCCAGACAACCATTAGCTTTTATTAAAGCCTAAGTGTTTGTTGGACTTTTCTCTTACATTGTAATATTCATCCATATAAAATTTTTTTATATTACTCTTTTCACATAATACAATAAGCAATCCTATGTCATTGTTACTTAAGTTTTATTGGCTACATAGTATTTCACCAGCTAGGTATTCCATAGTTTAAGTAATATTGTTATATTTGTTATCTTTATGGCTATAATAGGAATTTGACTGTTATGGTGGCTTAAAAGATATTTATTCATTTTTTATTACTGCTTGATAATTAAATAATTCATATAAGAAGAACAAAATTCTGTAGTTAACATTTTCAAAATTTAAAATTCAGATTTTTTTATTGAAAAAATTCTGCAATAGAACCTTAAAAACCAAACAAACAGGGACTTCCCTGGTGGCGCAGTGGTTAAGAATCCGCCTGCCAATTCAGGGGACACGGGTTCGAGCCCTGGTTGGGAAGATCCCACATGCTGCGGAGCAACTAAGCCTGTGCGCCACAACTACTGAGCCTGCACTCTAGAGGCTTTGAGCCACAGCTACTAAGCCTGTGTGCCACAACTACTGAAGCCCGAGCACCTAGAGCCTGTGCTCCGCAACAAGAGAAGCCACCGCAACGAGGAGCCCGCGCACCGCAATGAAGAGTAGCCCCCGCTCGCCGCAACTAGAGAAAGTCCGCGCACAGCAACGAAGACCCAATGCAGCCAAAAAAAAAAAAAAAACCTTTAAAACTCAGTGCAACTCACTAGACCATTTGTCCATGAATTCAACTACAGTTTTAAAGACAATAAGAAATTCTCCTTTTCCTTGACATCAGTATCATTGTTACCCATATTGAATAACAATAGACATATATTGATCACTGACCATAAGCTTAGTAAGAGCAGCTTGTAAAAATAGGCACTGAGCATATAATACGAACATAAAATGGAAGTCAGTTTTAAGCACTAGTTCCTTCCATTTTATTCAGAGCTGTTTTTTCAATATTCATTCATTTATTCATTAAATATTGAAGGATCACTAACTAGGTACCAGACATTGGAGAGAGGAGAGTTAATAAAAGAGATGAGTGGGCTTCCCTGGTGGCGCAGTAGTTGAGAGTCCGCCTGCTGATGCAGGGCACACGGGTTTGTGCCCCGGTCCGGGAAGATCCCACATGCCGCGGAGGGGCTGGGCCCGTGAGCCATGGCCGCTGAGCCTGCGCGTCCGGAACCTGTGCTCTGCAACGGGAGAGGCCACAACAGTGAGAGGCTTGCGTACTGCAAAAAAAAAAAAAAAAAAAAAAGAGATGAAGGCCCTGTCCTCTTACAGCTTTCATTCTAGGGCTGGCTGTGTCATCTTCAAACTATTTATTATGGTATATTCAATGTCCTCTGGGATCTGGCTGCTAATGATGAAGAATCAGAACACTGTGCTGAGTTACTCAAAAGGCACTGCCCTTCTCTTGGCGCTTATGTCCTCTGTGGTAGCTAGTTAATATGAACATGACCACTCCTACTCCTAGACTTGACATTGTAAAGGGAAGGAATGTTTATGGAAACTCAGGAAAAGAAAGCCATGAGGAGAGGGCTGTCTTGGCAGCAGCTATAACCTTTGGTCTAAGAGGCAGCCATTCTTCAGCAACCCCACAGGGAGAAAGCCAGGGATTAAAAACAAAACAAAACAAAACAACTCTGTTCCTACCTCCCTCTGATCTCCTACCAGGGATCCGCATTGCCCAAATCCAAATTGAAGCTAAAGAGCAACTCATGTAATCAGCTTCCCAGGGCTAAGAACTGAGCAGAGAAAGGTAGAGAGTGGATCTGGATGGACAAACAGAAGATATTCAGCACAAACCCTATGAAATGGGTAGTATTATTGTGCCCATTTTACGGATGTGGGAACTGAGGTACGCACAGTAATGTGCCCATTAGATAATGGGGGGGGGGACAAAACTGGCATTTAAATCCAGAGTCTGTGTATTTACTATGTATACTGCCATTCTTTCTCCGTATCTCCCAAATAGTGCCATACACAGGAGAGGTCCTCAGTAAATACCTTTTGAAAGGAAGGAAAAGGAAAGAGGAAATAAATGAAACTATTTGTGAAGAATTCAAGTTAGCTCTCTAGAAGAATATCCTGGGTTAACAAAGGCAACAAATGCTCATCTGGCAAATTTTCATGAACCAGATAAATCCTGGTTTTTAAGGATTGCTCAAGTTTACTCCCCCTGAAGGTGAGGGGTGTGAATGAGAGAGGCTCTATCCAAGGCCCTGTCTTCATGATTCTCTCTAATCAAAAAAAATATTTTTACTGTGGTAAAATATACATGACATAAAATTTACCATTTTTAAAAAATAAATTTATTTATTTATCTATTTTTTTTTGGCTGCATTCGGTCTTTGTTGCTGTGCACGGGCTTTCTCTAGTTGCGGCAAGCGGTGGCTACTCTTTGTTGTGGTGCGCGGGCTTCTCGTTGCAGTGGCTTCTCTTGCTGAGGAGCACAGGCTCTAGGCGTGTGGGCTTCAGTAGTTGTGGCTCACAGCCTCTAGAGCTCAGACTCGGTAGTTCTGGCGCACGGGCGTAGTTGCTCCATGGCATGTGGGATCTTCCCGGACCAGGGCTTGAACCCATGTTCCCTGCATTGGCAGGCAGATTCTTAACCACTGCACCACCAGGGAAGTCCCAAATTTACCATTTTAAAGTGTACATTTCAGTGGCATTAAATACATTCACATTGTTGTGTAACCATTATCACCATCCATCTCCAGAAATTCTTCACCTTCCCAAATTGAAACGCTGTACCCACTAAACAATAACTCCCTACTCCTCCTCCTCAGCCACTGGCAACCATCATTCTTCTTTCTGTCTCTATGAATTTGACTATTCTATGTACCTTATATAAAAGGAATCCTATTGGTACAGCCACTATGGAGAACAGTATGGAGGTTCCTTAAAAAACTAAAAGTAGAGCTACCATATAATCCAGCAATCCCACTCCAGGGCATATATCCAGAGAAAACCATAATTTGAAAAGGTGCATGCACCCCAATGTTCATTGCAGCACTATTTACAATAGCCAGGACATGGAAGCAACCTAAATGTCCATTGACATTGAATGGATAAAGAATATGCGGTACATATTTACAGTGGAATATTACTCAGCCATAAAAAGGAATGAAATAATGCCATTTGCAGGGACACGGATGGACCTAGAGATTGTCACACAGAGGGATTAAGTCAGAAAGAGAAAGACAAATATCATATAACATTGCTTATATGTGGAATCTAGAAAAATGGTACAGATGAACTTATTTGCAAAACAGAAATAGAGTCACAGATGTAGAAAACAAACTTACAGTTACCAAGGGGGAGGAGGGTGGGATGAATTGGGAGATTGGGACTGACATATATACACTATTATATATAACATAGGTAACTAATGAGAACCTACTGTATAGCACAGGGAACGCTACTCAATGCTCTGTGGTCACCTAAATGGGAAAGGAATCTAAAAAAGAGTGGATATATTTATATGTGTAACTGATTCACTTTGCTGTACAGCAGAAACTAACACAACATTGTAAAACAACAACAAAAAAATACTGATCCCCCAAAAATTAATAAAAAAATAAAAGGAATAATACACTATTTGTCCTTTTGTATCTGGTATGTTTCATTTAGCATAATGCTTCAAGGTTCATCCATGTTGTAGCATGTATCAGAATTTCATTCCTTTATAAGGCTATATATTGCATTGTACATATATACCCCATTTTATCTATTCACCCATCAATGGACATTTGGGCTGTGTCAGTCTTTTGGCTATGGTGAATGACACCACCACGAACAGTGGTGTACAAATATCTGTTTGAGTCCCTGCTTTTAATTCTTTCAGATATATACCTGGAAATGAAATTGTAGGATTACACAGTAATTTTATGTTTAATTTTTTGAGGAAATGTCATACTATTTTCCATAGTGGCTGCACCATTTTTCATTCCCACCAGCAGTGCATATGTGTTCCAATTTCACCCTATCCTTTCCAACACTTGTTGTTTTCTGTTTTGTTTTGTTTTTAATAGTAAACATCCTAACAGATGTGAAGTGGTATCTCATTTTGGCTTTGATTTACATTTTCTTAATGATTAGTGGTGTCAAGCATCTTTTCATGTGCTTATTGACCATTTATATATCTTCTTTGGAAAAACGTCTAGTCAAGTCTGTTATGGCCTGAAGTGTGTCTCCCCCACCAAAAAAAAAAAAAAAAATCATATGTTGAAACCCTAACCCTCAGCTCCTAAGAATGTGACTGTATTTGTAAATAGAGACTTTAAAAATGTAACTAAGTTAAAACGAAGCCATTAGAGTGGGCCCTAATCCAATCTGACTGATTATAAGAAGAGGAGATTTGAAGACACCAGGTAGATATCAGGGATGTTTGTGCACAGAGAAAAGAACACAGGGAGGATGTGCCATCTGCAAACCAAAGAGAGGGGCCTTGGGAGAAACCAAAACTGCAGACACCTTGATCCTGGACTTCCAGCCTCCAGCACTGTGAGAAAATAAATTTCTGTTGTTTAAGCTACCTAGCCTGTGGTATTTGTTATGGCAGCTCTGGCAAATTAATATATAAGTCCTTTGTCCATTTTTCAAACTGGGTTGTTTGATTTTTTGTTTTTGAGTTGTCAGAGTTTTTTTATATATCCTACATATTAATCTCTTATTAGATACATGATTTGCAAACATTTTTCTCCCATTCAGTGGGTTGCCTTTTCACTCTGTTGATAGTATCCTTTGATGCACAAAAGTTTTTAATTTTAATGAAGTCCAATTTATCTATTTTTTCTTTTGTTACAAGTGCTTTTGATGTCATATCTAAGAAATCATTACCAAATCCAATGTCATGAAGCTTTCCCCCTATGTTTTCTTCTAAAAGTTTTATAATTTTAGCTCTTACACTTAGGCCTTTGAGCCTTAAAAGTTATTTGTTGAGCACCTAATCTATTTACAGAATTAGGTGTTGAGGGGGTAACAAAAAGTGCTAAACTTTGTTTTTAGTAGGCAATGTGTGATACAGAAACTAATGCAAATAAGAAAGGAACATGCGTTATAAAAAATTACCAATCGAGTGCTTTTGGATGTTTCATAGGAATGACAGCTCAGGGAGGATTTCATGGATGACATTTGAGCAAGCACTTGAGAGATATTTAGATTTGAACTTACAGAGATTGGGTAGGTGGGCATTCCAGGCTGAGGGCATATTGTGAGCATGCACGGGAACTAGTGGTAGTTCATTGGCTAATGTGTGGAATATGTGTAAAAGAACAACAAGAATTAAAGTCCAAGACAGGGCTTCCCTGGTGGCTCAGTGGTTAAGAATTTGCCTGCCAATGCAGGGGACACAGGTTCGAGCCCTGGTCTGGGAAGACCCTACATGCCGTGGAGCAACTAAGCCCGTGTGCCACAACTACTGAGCCTGTGCTCTATAGCCCGTGTGCTACAACTACTGAGCCTGCGTGCCACAACTACTGAAGCCCACGTGCCTAGAACCTGTTCTCTGCAACAAGAGAAGCCACTGCAATGAGAAGCCCATGCACCGCAACGAAGAGTAGCTCCGGCTCACCATAACCAGAGAAAGCTCACATGCAGCAACAAAGCCCCAATGCAGTAAAAAATACATAAATTAAAAAAACAAAAGCCCAAAGACAAGCCAAATGCATGCATGGGAGAGAGAACAAACCAGAAAATGGTTAATTAAATCCAAGACATCCCTACTGCAAGGGTTCCAGGTTACCTTTCTGGGCTGTTAACCAAACCTGAGAAATCTATTGTTCTGCACAGCTTGTAGACTAATAAGAACAGCTCTTCCTGCAAAATGAAATTTTATTAAAGAAAAAGGAAACCTATAACTATTAGGTGTTATGCCACGGATAAATTCCTGTGATCCATAGTCTCACCTTGTTCCACAGTAAGCTAGGGAAGAGTCAATCGTATTGGCTTACTCTGGCCCCAAGCTGGTTTAGCAGCACCTCCTGAGTCTAATAATGCCCCTGTATTCTAGTTGAGCTGCCACAGGAGGCTGAAACCTGACAGGATTGCCTTAACAAGGCATAAATGGTTTTCCACTTCTGTAAACGAGGGGCAGATTCTAGGTCTTTGGTCTGGATCTTCCCACACACTGCTATTTCTGGGTACATCTCCCAGTTCAGCTTTCCACATGCACTACCTAATATTTTGGGAGAAACCCATGCATTTCTTTTTAGATGTACAACAATTAGCATATTTCTGAAAGTAATCTACAAAAGGGGTACATTTTGTTTGCAAAAAATTTCAGCATAATAGATAAGCAATAATAATTATTATTAAAAGCTACCATAGGGAGTTCCCTGGTGACCTAGTGGTTAGGATTCTGGGCTTTCAATGCCGTGGCCCAGGTTCAGTCCCTGGTTGGGGAACTGAGATCTTGCAAGCCACGTGGAGTGACCAAAAAAAAAAAAAAAAAAAAAAAAAAGAGCTACCATAACCTATCTAGAGATAGTCCCAAAATTTTATTCTATGCACAGGTATCACATGTATAATAAAACTCTTGCTTTTAATATGTTCACCAGTTCTGCCTGGAAGTCCTCCAAGGACACCTCACTTATACTTGAAAAAACCTTTTATCCATTTTATTTACTTATTTATTTATTTTGGTCACGGCGCACATCTTGTAAGATCTTAGTTCCCCTGGCAGCGACAGGGTCGAGTCCTGACCACTGGACTGCCAGGGAATTCCCTTTTTAAAAAATATTTATTACTTATTTATTTGGTTGCACCAGGTCTTCGTTGCAGCAGGCAGGGTCCTTAGTTGTGGCATGTGAATTCTTAGTTGCAGCATGCATGTGGGATCTAGTTTCCTGACCAGGGAGCGAACCCGGGCTCCCTGTGTTGGGAGCACAGTCTTAACCACTGCACCACCAGGGAAGTCCCGGGAATTCCCTTTTTAGAACTGAGTTTCCTTGTTTGCCAAGTCGGGTAAAGTAAAAATAAACACTCAACAATATCTATTATCATTAGCATTATTATCAAACCAGTCTATCAGCTTCAGTCATCACATGGCTGAATTTCTGCATTACAGCGGCTGCCGTAATCCTAATCTTCTGCCTGAAAGCCTCTTTGGCAAAGCTGTGCCTTGGGCACTGTACCTAATGCAAACTTCAATGTCCATGCCAAAGGGCATTGTCCAGCTAAGCCTCCAGTCCTTCCCAGCCTTCCAGTGCTCATATGCCAGTACTCTGTTGTGAACAGCAGTGGGGAAAAGGGCCCACTTTGGATTACATGTGGTCATTGAGTTTTGCAAAGCAGCTCTGTCTTCGTCAGAAGTGGATTTACTGTGAAGTTAAAGAAGCTTATGCTTCAGTTTCCTTTACTTCTGTGGGCTCTTTCCAAGACCCTGTGTTGTGTTTACAGTTAAGATTACTATCTCCTTCTATTCTAGCTTCTTATCTCCCTTGTGTCAAAGGGCCCTAGTGGCTGCAGGAATTTTGAGAATCCAGCAAAAGGAAAGTTGATTTGCAAACACACTTAGTTTAGGTTTAGTGGGATATAGTTAGGTGGTCCCTAGTCACCTTGATGTATAGGTATTTAGTTATGTTAAGACATTCAGGCTTAGGAATGGCTTCCAAGAATATTCCTACCACTGCGTGGACTTACTAGTGCTGTGATATGAAGGTGCAAGAGTAGAGGTGATCTGAACATGACTTACAGCACCTTGCAGTAAAAGAAAGACTAAAATATGTGGAACTGAAACCGTGCACCTCAGATTGGGACTTGAACCCACGGGCTGGGACTCAAACCCAGCCTAAACCCTGATTGGGACTCAAACCCATGTGGCTGGGTCTTGAACCCAGCCAAAACCCACAGTCTTCCGAGATCACACACCTGGTTTCAGGACTTAATGAAGCTCAGGTTCTTGATGTCTCATCGCAGAAAGAATTCAGTGAGAGACAAAGTGATAGGTAAGAAGTAGATTTATTTAGAGAGAGACACACTCCATAGAGTGTGAGCCATCTCAGAAGAGGAGAAAGGCACCAGGGTATGGGGTTGTCAGTTTTTATAGGGGTGGGTAATTTCATAGGCTAATGAGTGGGAGGAGTATTCCAGCTATTTCGGGAAGGGAAGGGGATTTCCAGGAATTGGGCCACCACCCACTTTTTGACCTTTATGGCTGGCCTTGGAACTGTCAGGGCGCCTGTGGGTATGTCATTTAGCTTGCTGATGTGTTACAGTGAGCATATACTGAGGCTCAAGGTCTAGTGGAAGTCGACTTGTCCATCATCTTGGACCCATTTGGCTCTAATCAGTTTATGTCATGTCCTCGGGCTATGACATTCTTTCAAAGGTTGTGCCCTGCCCCCTTCCCTCCTGTTTCAGAAGTATTCACTGTTGTTCTATGGAAAATTCTCCCAATCATCTGACATGCAAAATTGCAAGTGAATGATTGGGTTTTCATCAAGACTTAGTTGAAATGGAATTTCTCTCCTGTCAGCAGCACACTTGATAATGCAGCTAATACAATTAAAAATATGCCACCACAGATTACTTAATAAGCTAATTAATGAAGAGAAGTAAATCATATGGATACTTTGGAAAAATATTTAAATTTAAATTTCTTGCTGTTTGGACATGCAATACTGCTGTCAATGAAGATAACACAAAACTCACAATGAAACAGGAGGGAAGGGGGCAGGGCACAACTGTAAAAGAATGACATAGCCATAGGACGTGACAAAAACTGGTTAAAATCAACTAGGTCCAAGATGGCAGACGAGTCAACTTCCAGTAGACCTTGAGCCTCATTATATGCTCATTGTAATCCATTAGCATGCTAAATGACATACCCACCAGTGCCAGGACAGTTCCAAGGCCAACCATCAAAGATCAAAAAGTGGGCAGTAGCCCAATTCCTGGAAATCTCCACCCCTTCCCCCAAATTGTTGGAATAATCCTCCTGCTCATTAGCCTATGAAATTACCCAGCCCATAAAAACTAACCACCCCATATGTTGGGGCCTCTTGCCTTCTGAGATGGCCTATACTCTGTCTGTGGAGTGTGTTTCTCTCTAAATAAATCCACTTCTTACCTATCACATTGTCTCTCACTGAATTCTTTCTACAATGAGACATCAAGGACCTGAGCTTCATTAAGTCCTGAGACCAAGTGTGTGAGCTCAATTAAAAGACCGAGGGTTCAAGTCCCAATCTGAGTTGCCCGGTTTCAATAATGTCCAACTACCATGAGTTTCATCGATTCAAGGATCATGAATTCACTACATAAGAACACTCATGTGAAAGGCCTTCATATATTCTTATAGTTCATACATGAAAGAAACTTGATTGCAGTTTTCTCAGATTTGACCATAATTCCAAAAATTTAATTACCAGGAATGTCATATGAATCTGAAAGGAAATTTCCTAAATTATCAGTAACAATTTTTTTCAGTCAATCATGCTAAAGGAAGGATTTTCTGATATCGCTGCAGAAAATAAGATTGCAAAACTGCTTTCTTGTGAAGAGGAGATCAGAGATTTTACAGTCAAAACATGTATTGAAAAAATTATTAGAAAGGTATATGAGGTAATTAATTAAAAAACATACTATGTTATTTCCCTAGATTTTTTAATGATACTTGTGGTATTTGTTAGTCCTAAAGTCTTATAATATTTTGAGATTTTTTTTCACATTCTAAATAAATTTTCATTTGTGTAACTTAACTTTATTGTTTTGTTAATATTTATTTATTTATTTGGCTGCATCAGGTCTCAGTTGTGGCACGTGGGATCTTCATTGCGACATGCAGATGTGCGATGTCTCGTTGTGGCGTGCGGGCTCCTCTAGTTGCGGCACTTGGGCTCTCTAGTTGTGGTGCGTGGGCCCAGCTGCCCTGCAGCAGGTGGGATCCCAGTTCCCCAATCAGGGATCGAACTCGCATCCCCTGCATTGGAAGGCAGACTCCCAACCACTGGACCACCAGGGAAGTCCCTGTGTAACTTAACTTTATATTAGTAATGTGGGGTTTTTTTCCTTACAGAATGTCCCTAAATATGTATATGTTTCAGGTCCCTCAAAACCTGGTCTTCATTTGTTTATGCAACAAATATTTGTAGAATACCTACTACTATGTGTCAGGTGCTGTTTGTTGCTGAGAACACAAGCAGTGAGAAAAGCAGGCACAGGTTGCCACATAGAATTTCTACCTAGAGTTTCACAGCATGTCTCCTGAGAGTTGCATCAACTTCTGGCCCTCACCTGCCAAATTGGAAGAGATTAAACTCGGTTCTGGGGCAGGAGGGAAATCTATCCCTAGTTTTTGGCCACCTTCTGGGGGAAAATTTTCTTCTCATTCAGGTTACATGTCCTTCAAGGGAGGACTGTGGCTCTGTTCTGTGTTGTCATCATTCTGGCACTCAGGCTGCAGGAGCATGTGATCTTGTAGCACAGGGAAAAGAGAACTGATAGATCATGAGATGGCTTTTAAAGCACCTGCTCAGAGTGGTATACGTCATTGCCACTCACATTTTATTGGTCAAGGCAAGTCACATGACCAAGCCTGAAGCTAATCGGGTGGGAAGTAGAGTTCTCCAATAGTGAAGGACTCCAAACATGACTGTACATATTTGACACAATAATACAGTCTACCTCATAAGCCCTCAGGGGTTAATTAGAGATAAAGGTATTTGAAATGTTTGTAAGATACGTCTCTAGAATGTTGGCTTTCACATATCCATTTGTAGGGTGTCATTAAAACTAATAAACACACATGTAATCATGTTGTCTTTACTGAAGTACTTTAAAGTAGGTTATAGATCAGAACGGTCCAACAGAAATGTAATGCAAGCCATGTATATAATTTAAAATATTCTGCTAGGGCTTCCCTGGTGGCACAGTGGTTAAGAATCTGCCTGCCAATGCAGTAGACACGGGTTCAAACCCTGGTCCGGGAAGATCCCACATGCTGCGGAGCTACTAAGCCCGTGCACCACAATTACTGAGCCTGTGTGCCGCAACTACTGAAGCCCGCGTGCCTAGAGCCCGTGCTCCGCAACAAGAGAAGCCACTGCAATGAGAAGCTCACGCACTGCAACAAAGAGTCACCCCCGGGCTTCCCTGGTGGCGCAGTGGTTGAGAGTCTGCCTGCCGATGCAGGGGACACGGGTTCGTGCCCGGGTCAAGGAAGATCCCACATGCCGCGGAGCGGCTGGGCCCGTGAGCCATGGCCGGTGAGCCTGTGCGTCCGGAGCCTGTGCTCCGCAACGGGAGAAGCCACAACAGTGAGGGGCCCGCATACCGAAAAAAAAAAAAAAGAGTCACCCCCACTCGCTGCAACTAGAGAAAGCCGGTGCGCAGCAACGAAGACCCAACACAACCAAAACTAAATATAAAATCATAAATAAATTTATTTAAAAAATGACATTTACAGAATCAACTATCAGATTATTTGTGGGATACATTAAAAATGAAATTTTCATCTCCAACTCTAAAATCAAAGAACATTATTAATATTGTGCAATATTAATTATGCAAAATAGGTGGAGGATCACAGACTTGCAAATAAATTGCCAATTTATATGGAAGCTATTCACTCTGAAGACTCCAAGAGGTATCTTTGAAGTACTGTTTGCTTCAATTACAGGGAAAATCTCAGAGATTCATAGTGGTTTCTAAAGCCTTACACTTTACTTGATTCATTTTTTTTTTTTTTTTTGCGGTACGCGGGCCTCTCACTGTTGTGGCCTCTCCCAGTTGTGGAGCACAGGCTCCGGACGCACAGGCTCAGCGGCCATGGCTCACGGGCCCAGCCCCTCCACGGCATGTGGGATCTTCCCGGACCGGGGCACGAACCCATGTCTCCTGCATCGGCAGGCGGACTCTCAACCACTGCGCCACCAGGGAAGCCCAACTTGGATCATTTTTGAAGTTAAAACATTTCTTTACATCCTATCACATCATAAAACAGAACATACCCTCTATATTTTTTAAAATATTTTTAAAATTAAATTTATTTATTCATTTATTTTTGGCTGCATTGGGTCTTCGTTGCTGCACGCAGGCTCTCTCTAGCTGTGGTGAGTGGGGGCTACTCTTTGTTGTGGTGCGCGGGCTTCTCACTGAGGTGGCTTCTCTTGTTGAGGAGCACGGGCTCTAGGCACATGGGCTTCAGTAGCTGTGGCACGTGGGCTCAGTAGCTGTGGCTCGCGGGCTCTAGAGCACAGGCTCAGTAGTTGTGGCGCATAAGCTTAGTTGCTCTGCAGCATGTGGGATCTTCCTGGACCAGGGATTGAACCCATGTCCCCTACATTGGCAGGCGGATCCTTAACTGCTGCACCACCAGGGAAGCCCGAACATACCCTCTATTGACTTCTATGGAAAAAAATCCAAGAATGCCCAAGTCAAGTTCTTTTGTGTATAAATAACCTCTCTGTTCAACGTGGAAAACAGGAAGTCCTAAAGGGAGAAGTGATGTGCAGAATAAGCAAGACCTAAATGAGGTCTGACTTGCTGGTGAGCACTCATTTACCTGGAAATGGACGGGAATAGTGACTATAAAGTAACATTTTTACCTCCTAAAAATACTCACTGATAAGAGTGTTCTGCAAAGATATGATCAGGATAATCAACTATGTATAATACACACATACACTCTCTCTTCTTCACAAACCCCAAAGGAGTGTTGTCTTCTTTTCTGCTGAACAAGTTTGATCCAACCTCTACTCTGTGCTGGGGATACATGCAGTTGAAGACCCTCTTTTCATGGAGCTACCATTTTAGTAGAGGAGACCAAAAAAATGTATATTGTTTTATGATATGTTCTACCAAGTTTCTTGAAGACTTAACCTTTGCAACTGAAATGATGTATTGCATCGTATGAGGAAGTAAATATGATGGTTTCACCAAATTTATAAATTTAGGGCCATGTTTTAAAGTCTACCTCTTCTGGGGTCATTGTGGCAATAATGGGCTGGTATTAACCCCTAGTGCAGTTCTGTTGACAACTTAACTTAAAAGAAACAGCCACGGCTGTTCTTGAGAACTCTTTTTTGTCACACAGAAGTTCTTTCCACTTGCAGCAAACGTAAACACTGCTTTCTGTTTTGGGCCTCTGTTGTTCACACCATCCTATACCATTCTACTGATGTAGAGGAGATAACTTTTAGAGTCCAAAAAAGTACTATATGAATACAGGTTGAACCGTCAATTTTCCCATAACAGAACAAGAGTCTGGGCCCTCTGTCTACCTCTTACAGTTCCATGAAAGGCCCACTGGGAGAAAAACACATTGGATTTGAGTCATTTCTTACAAGGATCTCATTTTTCTCACATTTCTTCTCACAGCTGTTCTGATCTGCTTCCCAAACTTCAGTCCTAGCTCCCCACAATATACAAAATAAGATTCAACCATAATTGTCAAATAATTCAGGAAATCAAGACAATAACTGAACTTACAATTACCTATGCAAGACCATTTGGTCTTTATATAAAAGGAAGGGCTCAATTCTGAAAATTTTTTTAACATCTTTATTGGAGTATAATTGCTTTACAATAGTGTGTTAGTTTCTGCTTTATAACACAGTGAATCAGCTATACATATACATATATTCCCATATCTCTTCCCTCTTGTGTCTCCCTCCCTCCCACCCTCTCTATCCCACCCCTCTAGGTGGTCACAAAGCACCGAGCTGATCTCCATGTGCTATGTGGCTGCTTCCCACTAGCTATCTATTTTACATTTGGTAGTATATGTATGTCCATGTCACTCTCTCACTTCATCCCAGCTTACCCTTCCCCCTCCCCATGTCCTCAAGTCCATTCTCTACATCTGCGTCTTTATTCCTGTCCTGCCCCTAGGTTCTTCAGAACCATTTATATATATATATATATATATATATATATATATATATATATATATATATATATATATATATATATATATATATTTTATCATCCACCTCACTACAAATAATTCAATTTCATTTCTTTTTATTGCTGAATAATATTCCATTGTATATATTTGCCACATCTTCTTTATCCATTCACCTGTCGATGGACACTTAGGTTGCTTCCATGTCCTGGCTATTGTAAATAGAGCTGCAATGAACATTGTGGTACATGACTCTTTTTGAATTATGGTTTTCTCAGGGTATATGCCCAGTAGTGGGAATGCTGGGTCGTATGGTAGTTCTATTTTTAGTTTTTTAAGGAACCTCCATAATATTCTCCATAGTGGTTGCTATCAATTTACATTCCCACCAACAGTGCAAGAGGGTTCCCTTTTCTCCACACTCTCTCCAGCATTTATTGTTTGTAGATTTTTTATGATGGCCATTCTGACCGGTGTGAGATGACACCTCATTGTAGTTTTGATTTGCATTTCTCCAATGATTTGTGATGTTAATTCTGAAATTCTTGTAGGCATTCCCTCCATCTTCCAACATACAAAAAGTGTCAAGATTTTTAACTGCAAGCCAGAGGAATCAAATCCGGCTGTTTTAAGAAGAAAGGCAATCCTTTAATAAAAGGATATGGAACAGTTCACCCGGAGATCAAAGCTTAGAGACTACACAGCTGGAACAATGCCCCAGATCACGCTCTGGAATTGGTCCCGAGAGGCCACCACTGCTGCCGTACTGGGCCCGGAGACCACAACTTGAAGCACCTGCATGCCCCACACAGAACCCAAAACGCCTGTGCTAAAACCACAGACACCGACAGCTCTTCAAACTGCGCGTATCTGCCACTCTCTTCTGCAGGGTTCTCCTCAGATTCTGCATCTTTCAGCACTTTTCTTCTGACCGTGATGCCATCGCAGGCCTGGCTTGAGCTGCAAGGGAGGCTGGGAAAGTGAGTAACTGATACTTTCAGATTCCTGGGTAGATTCTGCCTCAAAAGGTAGGTCAGATGCCTCTGACCAAGGAAGGGGGTTCCGATGCAATGGTAAATATCTCCCTTACTGGCTAAACCGCTGATGGCGCCACCAGGCCCTGATGAACAAGCACGTGAGCTAGGAACGGGCTTGAGACTTTGCTCTCTTTACCATGAAACAGGGCAATATGAGGCAGCTCTGAGGAAAGGGCAACCCTTCCTACTGCTCCCTCGACTTGCCCCTCCGAGCAGCTAAACACAGCTCATTCCTTCAGAGGGCGCTTAGAGTTGTCCTGTCCCATGCTGTGACCTGAGCTAGAAGGCCTTCTGCCTCTCAGCTGCCACCTGTGTGACCCACACGGTCTGACTCCAATGCCACTTCCTCCAGGAAAGCCTAGAAGTTAATTTGCAAAGGAGCTTCATTGCAGCCTGATCTCCTCACGGGAATTACTACTCTCTCTGCTCTGGATGCTCCCACAGGGCTCTGCTGACCTTCCAGAGCGCTTATCCACCTTGCAGTGTTGTGGTTTGTAAGCGCACCCAAAGTTCAGTAGAAACTCCAGAACCTCCTTGGAGGAGGAATTAGTGCAGGAAAGACGAGGTAAGGTGGGAGCTTGGAGGCTGGCGCTGTGTCTGCTTCACACTTTACATGAGACTGGGACATCGTCGATTTCATTTTGAAGATGGGGTTTCAGAGGAGCTCAACGTGTCACCAATTCCCCAGCTATATCTCCCCTCAGCTCTGCTGCCTTTTTCGTGTATGGGGCTCCATCCAGGCTCTGCAGCCAGCCCTCTGTCCTTTCCCGGTTGTGCTGTGTTTGACGAGTGACTTGTCACACACCTCACGGGGTTGTGCTAATACTTGCGAGGTGCCAACAACAGGGCCTGGTGCCCTTTGCCCCGTTAGTTGTTTTTTGTTGTTTTGGGGGGGTTTTTTTGGCCACGTCGTGTGGCTTGTGGGATCTTAGTTCCCCCACCAGGGATTGAACCCGGGCCCTCAGCAGTGAAAGCGCCGAGTCCTAACCACTGGACCACAGCCCCGTTAGTTATTATCATCACAGTCTTCTAGAGGGCAGAGGCCTCTTGGCTCTCTTTTGCACTCCTTGCTTATAGGAGAGGCTGGTCAAGTCCGTTGAAGTGAGATCTGGCATCTGGAGGGATTTGGGGGGAGGTACACTGCAATAAGATCCTGCCCCAGGAAGGAGAATCCTGAGGTTATCCACCTCTTAGGGCTGTCTCAGCCTTCAGGGGCCGAAAAGGTGGGAGGTGGAGCTCAGACTGACTGTTTGCAATCATGTCAAATAGGTGATCTTGGAAAGAAAAAAAAAATGTTCACCTAGGCCGTAGAACTTCTTTGATCCTATTGTGATGAGGTATTACCTAGGGCATGTTTATTTTTGTGCCAAGAAACCCATACTTCTGCAAAAATGGCTGTTCATCATATGCATCTTTCACGTGCATAGGGATCATCCAGGATCTTGGTCAAATGCAGATTCTGACTCAGTAGGTGTGGATGAGGCCTGAGATTCTGTATTTCTAATAAACTCCCAGTTGATGCTTTTGCTGCTGGTCCATGGATCACACTTTCAGCAGCAAGGATATACAACATGGGTGAGGAGGGGAAAAAGGCATATAAATTTTTCTTCAATATCAAAAAATAAGCAGATATCCAGGCCTAGGCAAGCCCATTCTAACTTGCGCTGTTTCAAGGTATCAGTGGCTGTGGAAGAGTTTCTCCATAATGTATTTCCTTAGCGTCCCCCCACCAGGTGACAATGGAGTGGCCGCTTGTTACTACGTAGAAAGGAAATATGAATTATTTATCTAAACCTGATGACAAAATTAATCACAGCAAGATGAGTAAAAGCATTTGGACAGGTGGGGACCATCAGATTAGGCGAATATTAAAAGTGGATTGAAAGGGTTATGTTACATTTCTTTGAATCCACCACATACCACTGCATTAGAATCATCTGGGATGTTTATTCAAATGCTGGTTCCCGGGTTCCACCCCCAGGTATAATGAATCACAATCTTTGCAGGGGGCCTGTGAGTCTGAATCTTTAATAAGGAAACACCTATCCAACCAATTGTTACACACATTAAAGTTCAACGAATATGAGTTTAGAGACTCTGAGGTCTCTGATAAGACATTGTATTCTGTATTGTGATGATCTCACAATACATTAAATTGACAACGGTGTGATGGTGGTAGCCCCAATCCTTACCTTGCCCTAAAATATTCTGTGATTTCAGCATTGGTTTCTTACCTAAATCTTGAAGGAATCTTTGGATTCATATAAATATGCTTAGAATCCACTGATGATCTGGTCCTATTCTTGGTGTTTTTTGTTGATATTCAGTAAACACCACTAATACATATGCAATATAGCCAAGTCAATGTTATTTCCACAATTTGTACACATAATAGAGTATTGAATACGTCCCTCCTCTATATAGCAAGTATAGAATCAACTAGATGAAGTAAATTGCTACCAAAACCTACAGTGATTTACTTGGAAATATTTTCTTCCCCAAATCCATGGAAAAATGAGAGCATCTAATAGAGAAAGGAAAATAAATTCATGATATCACTAGAATGAGTAGCATCCTTTTCTAAGTGACTGTGTGAGGAGAACAATAGCCGTTTGGGGGTCTTTTTCAGGCTAAGATAAGGTGGTCGTCTCTTCAGCACCCGCACTACTGAGCTACAATTGTATGTATAATTGTGTGGTATCTTAAAGGCATTTCTGTGTAGTTTTTATCAGAGAACAGCAGAAGTTTACCAGAACCAAAAATACTTTTCTTCACATTGTTAAGAGGACTTTCATGCTTTTCACCCAGTCTTTAGAAAATGAAAAGCTAATGCCATGTAATCACAATTTCCTGGGATTCTGAAAAACCATTAAAGAGGCACATTGATGCTCTCTGAATGGAAACACTGTAGCACGTTTTGGATTGGCTCTGTTGTGGGATCCTTGACACTCATATGCTCAAATCAGAGTTTTCAAAGGTTCCTTTTGTATCCAAAACACCCAGACAGTCTGATTTCAACCATGCATGTGCTTCTGGGTGAATGCAGATGGCACTTTTTTTTTTTAGGGGGAAAAAAGGAAACTTAATTAAAGCCAATATTAATTACCTCAGTACTCCAGGCTTGAGATTATAAGAACTTCATTTTTACATGAGCATAAAATGCAAAGTTTTAACGTTATATTGAAAAAAACTAAACTGTTTTCCCTTTCTAGATTTAGTAAAAACCAACCAAATACCATATTAAATGAGCTTTATTAGAAGCAGCGATAAGCAGGAAGTTTTCTGGTCCCATCAATATTTAATTTAAAGACAAAATAACATGCTGTGTTACTAGATATATTAGACTGTATTTTGAAACCATGTTATTCTTCTTAGGCCACCTCAGTGGCCTCCTCCTCCTTATATCTTCAGATATATCTGTGAAGTATATGATTGTATATAGAGTCCTGAGGCAGTTTCCAAGAGCCTGACT
This sequence comes from Mesoplodon bidens, assembly GCF_964165515.1. Classification (NCBI taxonomy): domain Eukaryota; kingdom Metazoa; phylum Chordata; class Mammalia; order Artiodactyla; family Ziphiidae; genus Mesoplodon; species Mesoplodon bidens. The sequence continues at coordinate 146,160,126 of NC_138176.1, forward strand.
GATTCCTAGGAAAACAGTTGTTCACACACAAAATTGGTTTGTGGAGTTCTCCCAGATATGTGCAACAGCCAACATAATTTATGAATGCTTATTGCATACTGAGCAGTGTACGGGGAAACCCACCCAGTGTCAGACACAAAGTGATTAAATAGTGTGGCATGGGAGATGTCAGCTCCATGTTTCTGGGTAAGGGAGATGTTTTTGGTTCTTTGAACAGGAAGTGGCCCTTGCTACCAAAAGGGACATCAAACCTCTTTGAAGATCAAGGCCACGAAGCAGTCAGGTGGGAGAGACAGAGAGCTGCAGCCCCAGCCTGCCATGCTCTGGGTGGATAAGCAAGTTCATAACAGCCTGAAACCAGAATTAATATTTTGACAGGAATAACATGAGTCACCCAGAAAAGGAGTGCTTCAGAACAGGGCATGCTCCACAGCCATTCTTGGGAGGATGAACCTGCAGGATATTAGGGTTTGTTGTATAGATTTCATTCTGGAGTTCAGTAATTTTCAATAAATCTTTTCATGACCTTCATGAAGGTCAAAGATCGCCTTTAAGGTATTATGTGTAGAAATGTGGACAGGGTTCATCTAACTTGAACAAGAGAAATTGCCTAGAGAGGATGAAACCTCCCTTACCAACTTGGGTAAGACCCGTTTTGGTCTGGGTATGCTACATGTGATTCTAATGTGTGTGAAGAATTGAATACGTTATCTTGAATTAGATAGTCAAATAACCAGGTTTTGGTTATGTAGGATCCACCACGGTTTTGTGAAAAAGAAATGAATGACAGGGGCTTCCCTGGTGGCGCAGTGGTTAAGAATCTGCCTGCCAATGCAGGGAACAGGGGTTCGAGCCCTGGTCCGGGAAGATCCCACATGCCGCAGAGTAACTAAGCCTGTGTACCACAACTACTGAGCCTGCGCTCTAGAGCCTGCGAGCCACAACTACTGAGCCCACGTGCTACAACTACTAAAGCCCATGAGCCTAGAGCCCGTGCTCCACAACTAGAGAAGCCACTGCTTCGCATCGCAACGAAGAGTAGCCCCACTCTTCGCAACTAGAGAAAGCCCACGCGCAGCAACGAAGAACAAATACAGCCAAAATAAATAAATAAATAAATGAATGAATGAATGAATGACAAGCTGAGAGCTGCGGTTTTGGCAAAAAGACTTGAATAATCTAAGCTCATTGATAAGGATATTTATTGTACCCTTAATACATACAGTGCTAGCCTAGGTGTCACAGTGGTGAGGGTAGTGGAAAGTACAGGAAGGGAAAGGGCGACGGTTCTGCCATAGGTTAATTTTAACCTCTACGATGTCTACATTGGCCGCACAGTACTGGCAGCACTGCTCTGAAGAGAGATCCTGTGGCATCCTGCAGTGTGCTGCGTCTCCTGAGCAAGGCCATTTAGCATCGGGTTAAGAGCATGCTCTCTGGAGCCCGATTGCCAGGGTTTAAATTCCAGCCCCATCATTTCCTTGCTGTGTGGCAATTCTGTTTCTTCACTTGCTCAAGAGGGACAGCAGCCATACCTATCTTGTGGGAGAGGGAAAGTTAAAGGAATTAAAATATCTTAAGCACTTAGTATAATTTATATAAGTATTAGCTATTACCATCAATACTGAAATTGACATTTAGCAGTCCATGTATTCCATTACATACCGTGTACTAATTTTTTTGCAAATGATCAAATCTATGTAAGCTGTAACAGTGATAGTGAGATAACCTACTAATTAGAATTCACAACTCCCCAATCACTCCAGGAAAATGGAAATTTGCTGTACAAAGATTAAGAAAGACCCTGTCCTTGTACTTGAGGATGTTTCCAGAATATCTGGAGGAATAGTAGAGCTCTGTATATTTTTGAATTTGACACATTATGAATTCAATTCCTACTGTTCGTGTGAATATAACTCATACCACTTAAAGAAAAATAGTTCAGACCTGAAATAGCAAAAGCACTAGATTTCATGTGAGCTGACAGTTCTTGTCCACCAGGGGGCAGTCCACTCATTAAAACCAAGGACAGAAATAACAAGAATAAATAAAATCTGTAATTAAAAAAAAGAAAAATCACATTTTAAGGTGGTTTCAGTTTCAGTAAACCATTTACTAGACTTACAGCCACAGAGCAGAATTGGTCATTGTTCTTACTCTCTGATGGATGATCAAGAGACAAGAAAGCAAGAGGAAGTACTAATCTACAATCCAGTCCCAAAGCTGGGCAGATAAATGAGCCACCAAGCATACCCTACGAAGTGAAATGGACCAAAGCAAAACTCACTGTGCAGAACAGGATTCAAATGCAAGAGAACTAGTGACAGTGAGTGGGACAATTAGGCCTCAAGTACATAGTATATATGTGTTCATCAAAGAGTGTCTAGCATTTCCTGCCTCCTCTCAGATGTGGTAAGAAAAACAGCAGCTGTAAAAGCAGAAAATCTGTAAGCTTCTCAGATAGGAAGTACACCCTTAAATTCAGGATTACTAGTGCACATTTTGGCAAATCTGAAAGACTTCACATCCAAATAAATGGTCATATTTCATATGCCCAGAATTGATATTTAGGCCTAGAACAGATGTGCCCCACTATCAGAATATAGAAACTATACTTAGTGACAAAATGAAACTAAACACTTTTTTTTTTTTTTTTTTGGCTGCACTGCGTGACTTGCGGGATCTTAGTTCCTGACCAGGGATTGAACCCGGGCCTGGGAATGAAAGCACCGAGTCCTAATCACTGGACCACGAGGGAACTCCTGAAATGAAACATTTTTAACTTTGAACTTTCTTTAAATTTTGGTGAAGCTGATGCTGTATGTCCATGGAGCACACCTTGTGTAACACAGAACTGAGGGACAGTTGGGTTCAAATGTGCTGTACTTTGCAATTAACCAGGAACTAGTCGAGTGGAGTGGAAAGATCAATGATCTCAGAGTTAAAAGAGGCAAATGTAAATTCTAGTGTCTCTGCTTTTCAGTTATATAGCCTCGAGCAATATACATGTCAGAGAATTTTAGAAAACTACGAAGGGCTCATAATTTAAGGCATGAGGAAGAAATACAGTCAAATTAGATCTCTATGTCTTTTTCTACCATGTGGAGCATGAACATATATATTCATAAAGCTTTCCCAATTACAAAGCACTTTTCAGTGCACAGTCACCCCAAAAGACCTTCCTCAGATGGGATTTTGCAAGAGCCAAATGAGATAATTCACACAAAGCACTTGGATGCTGCCTGACCATCAGAGCAAGCACATGATGAATGGCATCTGTTATTATTGTAGTTTGGTCTTCCAACATCCTGTGCACTGGAGATTGTCATCTCCACATTGCCAGATTCTGAAAACTGAGGTCCAAGAGAAATAAAGTGACTTGTCCAAGGTCACATAGCAGCAATATTAGAACCTGGACTTGAGGGGGGGGGATAAATTAGGAGATTGGGATTGATATATACACAATACTATGTGTAAAATAGATAACTAATAAGGACCTACTGTGTAGCACAGGGAACTCTACTCAATACTCTGTAGTGACCTATATGGGAATAGAATCTAAAAAAGAGTGGAGATATGTATATGTATAACTGATTCACTTTGCTGTACAGCAGAAACTAGCATAACGTTGTAAATCAACTATACTCCAATACAAATTTTTTAAAAAAAGAACTTGGCGGTGAGCTCATGTATGTTTTCTCCTCTTCTAGTGCATGTTCCTAGGCACTATGCATGATAAACATGAACAGTATCATAAAGAGTTATGATACTGTTATGGAAGTTTTTTTTCTTTAAAGTGTATAACAAAGTAAAAGCCCAAGTCAGATGCCCCACCACTGGCTTTGTTACCCTTCGGGTCCTGACCTTGTAGTTTCCCAGACCTCCAAGTGTTCTGTCAATGCCTCCGTATAGAGCAGAGGTTCTCCCCCACCTGCCACCCCACCCAGTTTTATTTAGATGTAATTGACATTTAACATTTTGTAAGCTAAAGGTGTGAGCAGCGTTTCTTAAACTTTGATGCCTGTAAGAATGCCCAAGTGAGCTGTAAAAAGTACTGAGGCTCAGATTCCAAACCAGCCTAATTAAATCAAAATGTTGCATGAGGCTTCCCTGGTGGTCCAGTGGCTAAGGCTCTGCACTCCCACTGCAGGGGGCCCGTGTTCGTGTTCGATCCCTGGTCAGGGAACTAGATCCCACATGCCGCAACTAAGAGTTTGCGTACCACAACTAAGACCAAATAAATAAATAAATAAATAAATATTTTTAAAAATCGGAAGGTTGCATAAGAGATTTCTTCCTCTTCTGCTCTGTCCACAGTGAGAATGTGTGAAGCTGGAGCTCAAAGCCAGGTCCTCCATTTCCAGATCCAGTGCTCTTTCTGCTGCCACATGTAAACACTAACAGTCTCAAGCGAGCCCACTGCTAACACCGGGCACCAATCACCAACAAACTAGACTTTAATATAAAAGATGGAGGATAGTTCAAAGAGGTGAATTGTAGGGAAAATGTAAAGAGTTTAGGAGACATGTAACTTGAGGAGGAGTTAAACTAGAGAGAATGATAAATGTGCATTTACTGGCTCACTTTTCCGGACATGGGGGAAGCATGCCAGCATGAAGTACCCTCCTGGGTTGAATGGAAAAAAAAGAACTGGTCCACAGAGCACTGCTTGACTGCATTGCTTCTCTGTGGAAGCTGAGGAAGAGAATTAATCAGCATGGCAGGCAGCTCTCAGATAAAACTTCCTTGATGAAAATTACTGTTGGACAGAGATGTATGTTCTGAGGCTGAGAATGGTTTGGTAAATGTTTTGTACTTAATAAGGGTGTATTTTTTTAGTACTCTTATCTTTCTTTCTTTCTTTCTTTCTTTCTTTCTTTCTTTCTTTCTTTTACAGTATTACAGTAGGTCCGCGTTGGTTATCTATTTTAAATATAGCAATGTGTACATGTCAATCCCAGACTCGCAAACTATCCTCCATCTATCCTCCCCCCATTTACTATTTATTTA